>NC_047670.1:32551792-32714292 GCF_011762505.2 Arvicanthis niloticus
CTTCTGGGAGCATGACCATCCATGCATGCAGTGTACCTACGTTCAAACTCACTTACATTAGAGTTTGTATTTGGTTTACAAAGTAGTGCGTTTCTGGATAGCTTTTTCAGCCATCCTTAGTTTTGGGTAGCAGCCCCCTCCCCACACTGCTCCATCCCTTCTCTCCAACCCCTTCTCTTCCACCCCTTTCCTCTCATCCCTTCTCTCCCACCCCTTCCCTCTCATCCCTTCTCTTCCACCCCTTTCCTCTCATCCCTTCTCTCCCACCTCTTTTCTCTCACCCCTTCCACCCCATTTCCTTTCTCCCACCCTTTCCCCCACCCCTTCTCTTCCACTCCTTCCCTCTCATCCCTTCTTTCACCCCTTCCCTCCCACTCCTTCCCTCCCACCTCTTCCCTTCCACTCCTTTCCCACCCTTCCCTCCCACCCCTTCTCTCCCACTCCCTCCCTCTTATCTTTTCTCTCTCACCCCTTCCCTCCCATTTTTTCTCTCCCACTCCTTCCCTCCCATCTCTTCTCTCCCATGCCTTTTCTCCCACCCCTTCTCTCACACCCCTCCCCTCTCATCCCTTGTCTCACACCCCTTCCCTCTCATCCCTTCTCTCCCATCTCTTCTCTTCCACTCCTTCCCTCCCACTCCTTCCCTCCCACTCTTCTCTCCCACGCCTTTTCTCCCATCCCCACTCATGATTCCTCCCGTCCCTGTGATCACTCCCCTAACCTTCATATCACATTCTCTTCTTCATTGGTGCCTGCCTCCAGTCCTGCGTTTCAGAAGCACATTCTTGGCTTTATTTTGCTTCAGTTTTCCTTAGTGTTTACTGTTAAAGGAGACCTTCTGGCAACACTGTTTTTAATGTCTCCATATAAAACTGTCTGCTCTGAAAAATGAAGATGTACCTCTCCTTTTTCTCATTAATTTGATTGCTGTTTATTTACTTAGGTTTTATTTATTGTTGTGGTGTGTGTTTGTGTGTGTGTGTGCACGCATGTGTGCATGTGTGTGAGACTGCATGGATATGTAAAGGCCAGAGTTGGACATGGGATGTCTTCCTGTGTTGCTCTCTGCCCTGTTCCTTTCAGGATCGCTCACTGAACCCAGAGCTCTGATTTTTATCCAAGCTGGACGCCAGCAATACTCTGGCAATCCTGTTTTCCTGTTTCTCCCTTCTAGAGCTGTGGTTACAGGGTTGCACTGCCATCCTTCAGCCTCTTGCTGTGTGCGCTGAACTCAGGTCCTTGTGAATGCCTAGCAAGCACTGTTACCCACTGAACTATCTCCTAAGTGATGTTTGCTTAGTGGCTCCCCTGCCTGCCTGCCTGCCTGCCTGCCTGCCTGCCTGCCTGCCTGCCTGCCTGCTTTCTTCCTTCCTTTCTTTCTTTCTTTTTTCTTTCTTTCTTTCTTTCTTTCTTTCTTTCTTTCTTTCTTTCTTTCTTTCTTTCTTTCTTTTTTGAGACAAGGTCTCATTATATAGCCCGTGCCAGCTTGATTTGTTATATAGACCAAGCCAATCTCACAGAAACCCACCTGCCACTACCTCCTTAGTGCAGTTAGTAAAGGTGTGCACCACCACGCCCAATGCCCGTGCTTTTAAATTTATATTTAAAATCCTATTCCTCATATTATGTCCTGTAAAGTTCTGTCTCCTTAATTTTGATAGGTTTAGAGCCTTCTACTCTATTTTTAGTATTTTACTTAATCATGTATGCATATATAATGATCCTAATCTGGTAAGGAAACTTAAGTGGGAGTTCTATCTGGCTTGCATGTAACTCACATCTGAGAGTTGAAACCTGTTTATGTTTTCAGGGACTGAGTGTCCGTGCTGAGCAAAAGCAGTACTAGTTATATCTGCCTTGCTGCACCGACAGACAGCCTAGACACAGGTGCTTTTGCTTCTTTGGCCCTAGAAGCTCATGGAAGCACTGCTTTGAATAAACATTAATACTTGCACCCTCATAGCTGGCTGACGTGCCTGTCATATGACCGCATGGTAGACTGTATTTCCACAAGTAATTTAGTTTTATTTATCTTGGGCGTCAACTCCCTATTTTCTCTTGTTTTAATTTAATAAGAAAAATATTAACGGTACATCTGAATTTATAAACAATATGTTCTTCATGTTCATTTATTAAAATATTAATGAATACTTGTTTGTGTGTTACTGTCCTAAACCCTTATGGTGTTTTAGTTATAGTATCATGAGGTGCATTTATCACGGTCTTACTGGCTTAGTTTGGGTTACTATTGCTATGAAACACCATGACCAAAACTAAGTTAGGGAGGGGAGAAACGGCTTTCTTTGGGTTATGCCTCCATATCCATAGTCCATCACTGAAGGGTGTTAGGACAGGAGAGCACATGGAGCAAGAAGCCAAGGGTGCTGCTTACCTGCCTGCTCCTCACAGCTTGCTCACCCTGGTTTCTTGTAGCACCCGGGCAGTCTGCTCAGGGGCAGCCTCACTCATAATGCTCTGGACCCTCCTGCATCACTCACTATTTAAGAAACTGATCTACAGGCTTTTCTATGGCTCCATCTTCTGGAGGCATTTTCTTAATTGGAGTTTTCTCCTCTCAGATGACTTTAGCTTGTGTCAAGTTGACATAAAACTAGCCAGCACAGCAGCCATAAAACATTTAGCTATTCTTATGTAGAAAATATGAATCTGTTAATCATTTGTCCAACAATAACTATTTCCCTGACATCAGATATATGAATTGTATTCTGTGTCTCTCCTTTACCATGTCACTTTGTCTTAAAGGGCATTTTAATGACAGCTCAGGGAGCGTGTGCACTGTACTTAATTCAGTGGAAGGGCATTGGGAGTACCTAGGATTATAAGGCAGTTAAAAGGCCACATCTTAGAAACAAAACATTATAGCACAAAAAATACCCTTATAATCATAGGATATTTTTCTCTCCAAACAGTTCAGTATACAGCCTCATCAGATATTGCATTGCTTCTTGCCCAGAGTCTTTGCACAAATTCATGGTTCTTAATTTTACTGTATATTTTATTTATGTCCCCAGACAGAGTAAGAGTAACTTCAGGGTTATTTCCATTTTTTTTTCCCACAAAATAAGCTAACCCAAAGGCTAGAGAAAGACTCAAACATCAGGATCTGTGATCTAAACCCACTCTTTTGCCTGTCAGTCCTCTGACTGAAGCACTGACTTCTCATAGTTGAAGTTTAGATCAGGGTTCCTCTCATCTATACTGCTTTAGGATCACCAAAGCAGCTTTGAATTTCGGCTGTATATACAAGATAGGTAACACCATGTTATTGAATATCTGCAGAGTGAAATGATTACTAGACGGGCTAACATAGCCACACCTCACACAGTTACTTCTTTTTGTCATGTGTAATAAGCACTGAAAGTCTAATGCTAGGAAATTTGCAGAATAGAACACATATAGTTTCCTCATGCTGTACATTAGAGCCCTAGGTGTATTCATCATTACAGGACTCCATCATTTTGGACCCTTGGACTGACACCACTGCCCCTCTCCTAACAATGACCTTTACTCTGCCAACTGTTCTGTGTATTCTCTTTTTGTCTTAGAATCATCTTTAAACCCTTTTTGGAAGTGTCAGTGACTGAGTTAGTGTGCGTGGCGTATATATTCAGGTTTCCAGTGAGTTATAGTCATGCATTGACTAGAGCAAGATGACTCTTCTTCCTTAACCTAAGGAAGTTACACTGGTAACTAAATGGTTACTCAGGCTCTGCAGTCACCAACTTCAGTTTACATTCTCAATCGTGCTACACATGACTGGTGTGTTGTAAGGCACAATGAGGTAGAAGATATATCAGGTTGATGGAGACAGCCTTGTCCATTTGGTGACTATTACATGTTTTGAAGTCTGACCCTAGTACACCACTCACAAATAATCCTGATAGGGCCTCCTTCCATAAGTAGTACAAATCACATTTTGCATATTAAGCAGCAGAAGCATAAAATACTCTGCTCAAATCCACATGGCTAATAGGCAAAGGAACCAGGACTTGAAATCAAAGATGTCTCCTCAGGGAAGAATACAGTTCTGAAAGCCTCATCGGGCTGCCAGGTGTCTAAGAAATGATGTGTTCCTTGGGAGACAAATTCTGGTATTAGGGACCATGTTAGATCCCTTTTACAGGTAGAAAGGACAGATGACAGAGAAAGGTTTGTTGTCAATTCTACTTGGACCATTATTCGTGGTGATGTCATTTGTGGTCCTTGATGCAGTTACAGAAAGGGGAGGGTGTGGAGAGCTTTGCAAGGTCATCGATGCTTTCCTGCCTGCTTATTTGTGGTTCTTGGCGTGGGATTTTGAGTCCAGAAGCAGTTGCATAGCTAATACATCATTGATTCACTGGATTAGGTTAAACCAGAATTCAGATATACAGGCAACCAACACGTTTAAAAGAAAATCTGTAACTCAGGTGACGAGTGAATCTGTTATACCTATAAATCTTAATCTTTGCGTTGACAGTAAACTTGTCCTTCCCAGCAGAGTCAGCATTTCCCATAGTTGCATCCCCATCATGCTGAGAAGTCAGGGGTGGCTAGAGTTTTAAGAAGTATTAAAAAACAGCAGCCATGCTAGTTTGGACATAATCCAGAGGATGAACTGAATCTGTTGCCACCAAAGTGCAGTCGAAGAGGAATTAGATTGTACTTCACATTCGTAAATCTTTCTGTCAAATAGCGGACTAGAACAAAACTGTGAGCTGCTGAGAAGTAGGCCATTCAGCCAATTTTCCAACAATTGTTAGGAAACTAGGTAAGTTTTAAGACAGTGCCTGGCTGTTATCCTTTAGGAAGGGAAAAGATCCCATTGTTCTCCTGGATGTTTGATTTCAATGCTCTTTCTCATTTTAGATATTGCCTGGATGACCAAAAAGCTTTAGAAAGAGATGGGGGATTTTCTGAACTTCAATCTCGTCTTATTCGTTATGAGACCCAGACCACCTGCACCAGAGACAGTTTTCCAGTCCCCACTGTGCTGAGCCCTCTTCCGTCCCCTGCAGTTCTGTCAGAGCCTCAGAGTGTCCCCGAAGGAGAAGCATTACAAGGCGAACTCCGAACTGAAGTTTCTGGATTGAAACGGAGATCTAAAGACCCCAGTTGCCTTTACCCCCAGAAAAGGTGACCTGTCAAACCTACAGAAACAGTATCTCCAGAGAAGTACTGTGTTCACTGGAGGATTGCTTTTTCATGTCTGCCTTGTATTTTTACGCTACTTTCTGCATAGGTTTTTAGATTCATTCCTTCATACTTATGTATTTTGAGTACTTAACTGGTTTTGCTTATAAGGTATAAAAAGAAATGACTTGGAAAAACAAAGAGCTTTTGCCTTCTGTGCTAGTGCACAGCTCCTTAGCACAATGGGCGTGTAAAGCTGGCAAGTCAGAGCTCTAGAGGTGTTGCCAGTAGGTGAAGGCTCAGCTGCCCTTTGAAGAGGATAGTCGAGGGTGGAATTTCCTGTTAACTCTCTCTCTCTCTGCTCCTTCTCTTATTTACATTGGCCTTCAACCAAGAGGCTCCATGGGGCCCTATTTAAAAGCACTCCTTACATGTACATAAAGTTTTAAAGTGTACCTTGTTAGTACATTCTATGGAACTTTTCAAGACACTTTGTTTTGCTAGCTAAATTGTCCAAATATATTGGAATTTAGATGTTGATAAAACTGAATTTATAGATCTTTAGACCATGTGTTAGATTTAGGCCCCGGGCATATAAAATATGCTGTAAGTTCTGGCTATACTTAAGCTTTTAAAACAACTATAAAATGTATAGAAATAAAACTTTGAAGACTTTTTGAATAGGTGAAAATACGAAAATACTGTTTCCTGCTATGAAATAGCTAAATGATTTTTATTGACAACATTGTTAGTTCATGGCATTTTTTTATGTCTGATTAAGTTGCAAAGCAAAGCTGTTAAAAAGATTTATATTCAGGAAAAGTATACTGTGGTATACTGTAGCTGAGAGGAGCAGAAGGATGGTTCTGATGCCTATTTTGAAAAAGGAAAACATTTCTGAGTCATTGTGGAAGCAAATATGAATGATTTACAAAAACTGAAATAAGAACCGATTTTTGTTCTACTTGTATTTGTTTTTAGTTGCTTATTTTGCACAGATCGTTGCAGAGGTATAACACAAAGGCTTGTGATTTCTTTCCTAAAACTCTTTAGTGAAGGGTATTGAGTGCTTAATTGGGTATTAAGAGTATAAATAGAGGTGTCCTAATATTGCTTATTACTTTCCCTGTTAGCTTGAATCCCAGGTATCACTTGCCTTCTCTTTTAAGCACTGCCCTAGCTACTTGCTGGTCTTCTGATAACATACCCTGACAGAAGCAATGTCAGAGAGAACAGGCTCATTCCACCTCACAGTTGAGGTCCACAGCCTCCATGGCAGAGGAAGCCACTGTAGTAAGATGGTGATGCAGTGCACTCACCACAAGCAGAGAACAGTCCATGCAGACTGCTGCCCAGCTCCCATGCACAGTCCAGCATCCCAGAGAGAGGGAGAGGGAGGGACCCACCCAGGGTGAGATGAGTCTTTCCACAGCCATCCGTGCAGTCATGATAACCCACCACAGGCACGCTCAGAGGCCATCTCTCAGGAAAGTCTAGATTCTGTCAAGTTGACAGCGCTATCACAGTGCATAAGTCACAGAACTAAAGGAACAGCTTCATTGTTTGGTATCAATTATTTTATGCAAATTAGCAAGAGATTTTAATTTTCTTGGATTTGTGTTTAAATAAAAATAGTTGTAACATTTAAAGCAAAAAGTAGGCTCCATTGTTGATTCATTTCATTTGTACTTTTTTCCTCCTTACAGAATTATGAAATCGGAAAGTTCTGATTGTTTGGTTACTCAAGCAAGTTGCAATAGTAGTTATTACCATCATGCGGGGACATCCAGGAAGCCTCAGGCGGAGCGCTGTGTGTCAGTGCTTTCAGTTTCTGGTCGGGAACCTTCCAAAGTTACCACAAAGACCAGTTCAGGACAAAAACGAGCACACGAATCAAAATCATCAAAGCAAATTAAGGAATCACGATCCCAGAAACATACACGGGTAAAGACTTTTCTGCTTTCTCACTTCTGCATGAAAAGAAACTTCATTGTGTAAATCTTTTACATATATATATATATATATATATATATATATATATATATACACACACACACACACACACACACACACACACACACACATATACATGCCTAATGGTTCTATGAAGAATAAAATAATGTCCAGAACTTAAAATCATCAGATGCTAGAAGGATGGCGCCGGCTGGAGCTCCTGGATAGGACAGTTGCCTAGCATGTGTGAAGGCGCAGATCAATACAGTGTGGCTAGGAAGGAAGGTCCATAGAGAAAAAGTGGGAAGCAGGGTAAGGGACACAAATTAGACAGAAATTGATCATTTATTGTAAAAGTGGACATGCAGTGTGTCAAAACAGGAGTGTTATAAAGGTACCCGCTTGATTTTCCATGTTTGAATTTTTTCTTCTAAAGAGTATTTCCCTGCTGTGTATAGCTTGGCACTCAGATTTCAGGTCACAGCTCATAATTTTTTCTCCAGTTACACTAGGCATTTCCTGCTGAACATGAATCCTGAGACCTGGATGAGCATGTAGATGTTACAGGCTGCTTCTTTTCTCAAGTGTTTTGTCAGAACAACCATATTTAGCTTTAGTACAGGCAGATGACTGTATAATTCACAATTTGCTTATGACCAAAATTGAACTCGTTGTGCCATTTCTGAGAAATCTCAGTCAGGTGTTCCTTTCTGTTGAAGATGCTGAAGGAGGTGGTAACAGAAACCCTGAAGAGGCACCACATCACTGAGGCCCACGAGAGCTTCACTGCCTGCAGCCAGAGACTCTTCGACATCTCCAAGTTCTACCTAAAGGTGTAGTGTCTTCTCTACTCACAACTAGGTTTATTTTATGTTCTGGTGTCTCTGTTAGGTGTGTGTGCATAGGTTTTATATTGTCTTATACACTTGCTGCCAGGCTGCTTTAAATGGAGGCAGAAATCTTGCAGTACAACTGCTTTACATTTGCTTGTTTGACGTTAGCCTTGTGTATAGCAAGTTGCTTCAGTCAGAGGCCTTAGTTGTTTTCCTAACAGGCCTTTTACTCAGACCTTTAGCATTAATTTAATTTATAATTAAAACTAATTATAATTTTATAATTAAGATATGTGAAACTAGATGGTGAGTATAGTATTTTATAAGAAAAGTAATAAAGAGGCAGCTGTTACTTTGGACAGATGTAAGGTGGGGGTTAAGGGCTGCTGAGGTGATAATTTTCTTTATTTTCTTTTCAAATCATGTGTTTTTGTGTGCTGTGAATGTGTGGTATATTGTGCATGCATTCATAGGCCAAAGATGAATTGCAAGACAGAGTCTCTCATTAACCTGGAGTCTTGCCATTTTGGCTATCATGGCTAGACACTGAGCTCCCAGGATTCTCCTGTCTCTACCTCCTAACTCTGAGGTTAGAGGAATACACAGCCATGCTTGGTCCTTTCCATCTGTGATGAGGATTTGAACTCAGGTCCTTGTGCTTACACAATAGGCATTCTTTCCCACTGAGCTCCTCCCAGCCCCTAGATGACAGTTGGATGACAGCTTTCTGAACTTGGGTGCTGTTTGATCTTCTCTGCCTGAGATCTAACCAGCAAGCAGAAGTAGGTCTCAGGGTAAAATTACAGGATTGACAGACACATGCATTCAGTACCCTCTTTTAAGTCTGCTTAAGACGGGGAGCATCACTACAAAAAGCAAGTGGAGAAAGGTAAGAAAAAAACTATACAAATATATTTTGTTGAGTACTTTAAAATGCACATGAAAGTACGTGCAGAGGAAACAAAGTTATGAGAAGCCTACCTTGTTTCTACAAGAAACACCAGTAAGGCTGGTGCTGCTTCAGCCAGCAGAAGCCAGAGGAAGTAGAGAACTAAACAAACCACAGAATGAATGATGTTCTTCCACAGTGGTGACTACAGGGCCTTTGAACAGTTCTGTGCCCACACCTCTGACAGTAAAGTTTCTAGTGCAAGGGAAATGCTGGGGGTGGCAGTCAGAAGCCACCTGGTCATCTGGTCCCCTTCCTTATAAAGCCACCAAACTCAGCACTCAAGGCTCCCGTACTTTCAGTGTCTCTTCTAAATAGAAGGGGACAGCCAAGGACTGGCAGACTGTGTGGATAACTTCTGACTCAGGGAAGTCAAAAATGTAAAGAGAACTCTGAGAGAGTAGAGAGTAAAGAAAAGTTATAAACACTAGAATTCTCCCAGAAATAAAACTGTGCCCCTAAAACTAGAACTACATGCTGTCACCAAAACCACACACAGAATACAAAGGCTCCTTTTAATTAAAGGTGTGAGGAAACCAATTTAATAGAAACGCCGAACAGCTGAGCTGGAATTTTTTTATGAATAGTAAGAAATAAACGAGAAGAACTCTAGAAAGGGAAAATGGGGGCTAGGTCCAGGAGACCCTCTACTGATGATAGGAGGAGGCTTCAAAGACAGAGACAGTAGAAAAGAAAATCATCAAAAATAAAGCAGAGCTTTTGTTAGGGACTCACTCACCTCCTGATACTCTATTTTCTTCGAGACTGTCGCAAATGTGTCCATGATCTCCGCTGTGTGTTTACTGTTGAGGTATAGAAAAACTACTGATTTGGGCAAGTAGATTCTATATCCTGCCACGTTGTTGAATTTGTTGTGCCTAGAAGTTTTCCAGTAGAATTTTTGGAATCTCTTCTGTATGATATGCCATCTGCAGATAGGGATCCTTGGACTAATCTCGTCCCCTGTGTCCCCAAAGGTTCTCTTCTCTTTCCTATTGCTCTGGCTATGTCTTCCAACACAGTCTTGAAAAGGAATGTGGGTAATGGAAGCCCTGTCTCGTTCCTGAGATCTGTGGGGTTGCTTCAAGCTTTTCTTCATTTAGGATGATGTTGGTGCGAGTTTCTCTTGTATAGCTTCTATTATATTGAAGTATGTTCCCTCTACTCTACTTTCTCTAGGACTTTTATCATGAAGGCATGTTAGATTTTGTCAGATGCTTTTTCTGTGTCTTTTGTTTTTAAGTCCATTTACATTGAACTGTCCCTGTATCTCAGAGATGAAGCCACCTTTATCCCTGGTGGATAATATTCTTGGTGCGTGTCTGTATTTGGGTTGTAGGCATTTTGTTGAGTGTTTTTGAATCTGCATTCCTCAGGGAGATTGATCCATAGTTCTCTTTGTTGTGTCATCACCTAGTTGGGTGCCAGAGAGAGACGAGCTTCATTGAGGGAGTTTGGGAGTGATCTGGTTTTCTTTCTTTTTTTTTTTTTTTTTTTTTTTGGTTTGGTTTTGGTTGTTGTTTGTTTTTTAATAGTTTAAAAAAGTTTGGCTGTAGATCTTTCAAAGTCTGGTAGAATTTTGCTGTGAATCTATCAGGCTCAAGATGTTTTTGTTCCTATTTCAGTTTGTTCATTTGTTACAGACCTGCTTAGGATTCCTGTTTTACTTTGGGGGATGAAGTCTTACCAACATGGTAAGAACCAGGCCTGAACCAGGATAAGAACACACACAGACACACAGACACAGATACACACACACACACACACACACACACACACACACACACCCACCCACCAATAATTAAAGAGAAAGAAAGCCATAGATTTAGAGGAGATTGGGGAGGGCTTACATGGAAGGAGTTAGAAGGAAGAAAAGAATGGGAAAAATGATATAATTATACTATTAATTCAACAAATAAAATTATTATATTTTTAAAAAGTTCTCAGAAATGAGGAACCCAGGTATCTTGCTGGAAAAGATACTGCTTACCCAAGTGAGTGAGTGAAACTGACAGAAGCCACTAGAATGTCTGATCTCCAAGTATCCAGAATTATTTTCTGAGATTTCCTAAGAGAAAGTATGGTTACTTACTGAAAAGACGAAGAATTAAATGTTATCAAACTTCTCCAGGGTATCTCAGTATACTAGAAAATAATAAAAAGCACCTCCTAGTTCTGAGGGAAAGTGCCCTATCTTGTATTAATCCAGAGTGACCTATCTGGTCTATAATTCAATCAGATGAGAAGATTCAATAACAACACTTTCAAACCCAAAAGGTTTTAAAATATATTTTCTCTTTTATGGAATTTGTTAGAAAATCAAGTGGAGCACATAAAAGACTAAACCAAGAAATAAAACAAAACAAGCCCCAGTGGGCCTGGCCTAGGGAGACTCCAGGCAACCGGGGCAATCGGACGGAAGATCTGTGGGCTAAGAGAAGATAATGAAGTTGGGAGGAAAACCCCACAGAAAGTGGAAGTGAGAGATTATCCACGACATGTCAGTATTTGAAAAAGTTTTGTTAGGCATTTAATCAGCCCATTGTCAGAGAGGGAAGTATCAGAGTTATGTAGGTGGAACACTTGGTGGAGAAAAAAACCAACCAACCAATAACCAGGTCATTTGACTAGACAGAGTGTGGAAGCTGAGAGAGACGTGGCTACAGTCTGCCTCGTGGTTACACCACCTTTGCTTAGATATAATAAAGCAAGTACACACTAATTATGAATGCCAAGCTGTGAGGTAATCGTACTGTAGAGGAAGAGAAGGTGGTGTTGGGTGTAGACCTAGATCTGACTGTTAATGAATCTGTGCTATTCATAATCATTCTGAAATTGCCAAATCATCAGGGACCAGCAAAGCATGACATATAGAGACATGCAGGTACACACAGGAGAAATTGATAGAAGAATTCAGAGTGACCGCCTCTGTGAGGTGTTACCTGCTTGCTAGAGGATGCATTTCCCCTCTTTGAACAATTAAGTTTTTATTTTAATTATGTTTTAATTTGATATATTCTCCACCTCCTCTGCCTACCCCCGTCTTCTGTGAATTGAAAGCAAGATTTTGTACATGGCACACAGGTGCTCTGCCACTGAGCTAAATCTCCAGCCTTGCCATATTTTAGAAAGTAAGACTGGAGTTTTATTCCTCTTTGTGGTGGAATGAAATAGCTAAAAAAAAGAAGGGAAAAGTACATATCTGAACAATTAGTAGAAACCAGATATTTATTTTCCAAGTACTAAAGCATCCAGTGTGTGTGCGTGTGTGTGTGTATGTCTGTCTGTCTGTCTGTCTGTCTGTCTATCTGTCTTTCTGTTTGGTGAGAGAATTCCTATATCTCAGGATAAGACTCTCTTACTAGATTGATTCTGGGCAATCATTTCTCAATTGCAGTAGCACTTGAAGAATTCTTTAGGATAATCCCACGTTCATTTATAATGAGCTCTTGGTAATGTAATAAACAAGGCTCCAAGTGCTGTGTTTCATTAATGTCTAGGATCTGAAAACATCAAGGGGTCTCTCTGAAGAAATGAAGAAAACAGCCAACAACAATGTGGTGCAGGTAAGTAATTCTCAAGAAAGCCACGCTCGATTAAATTGGGATTTTGTTTCAGGGTTGCTGTTCTGCTGTTACACTTACGGTTAAAACAGAGACGGTCTTTTCACCTCCACCCTTCTGAAATGTCCTTGATATTTAACAATAGACTTGTTCAGGCCAAGTGTAATAACACTTAATAGGTAGCTTTATCAAAAAAATTTTCTTTAATGATATTAAAAGATAAAAATGAAAAAATAATTCAAAGAACTAGGAAGAAAATCTATTTTGATTAGCTGTTTAAGTCTTTTGAGTGTCCCTTTCCAAAGGTACTTTCAAATAACAGTAAGAAAGTGACGTGAGCCATTGTCTGGCCCATTGAGAACACGCACAGGACTCAGCTTTCCATATGGGGTTCAACATGCCCTTAATTTGGAAAATAAAATACTTTTAAGTATAAAGACTGAATGTTGTCTTTTTACTTGATATTTTCTGTGCAATCTTTGAAGGTTTTGTTGGAAAAAAAAAGCAGTTGAGGCTTAATATATATATATATTTTAATGTTGGAGTAAACGGGGGGGTGGTAAGTGAAGTGAGGTGCCTGGGGGGGGGGGGCATGCTCAGAGCTTAGTTTTGAAGCCGTAGGGAGCTCTTTGCCGTGTGTATTTTGCATAGATGATTCTATCATCATGCATCTGTTTTCTTCCCCAGGTGATCGAATGGGTGGTAGAAAAGATGAGCAAGAAGTAAGCTGCTCCATCTTCCTTTAACTTAGAAAACTGCACCCGACCGTAAACTTAAAGAATAGATACTGCGTCTGTAAAGAGGATCCACAGTGCCCTGTATCTATATAGTTTGGTGATTCTCACTTAAAGTATTTTTAACTAATGCACTTATTTTTACAGTTTCACAATATTTTAAACTATGTTTTTTTTTAATGTATTTTAAATGTTTTAACTCTTGGTTATTTAATTGTTCAATAAACAGTAATATTTCATTACTTCTTGGATTGCATGCCCATATTATTAGTGTGCCTGCTTGAGCTGCTGCCTGTGGTGGTATGATTTAGAATGTTCCCCACAAGCCCTGGCATTTGGAACTTGGTCCTCAGACAGTGGTCCTGTTTGGGGAAGCTCAGGAGGTGCCTTGTTGGAGGAAATGTGTCACTGTATGAGACTTTGAGGCTTTGAGCGTGCTCTCTGCTTCTTGCTTGTGCTTCAGCTTCAGCTCTAAGAGCTGCCACACCTGCTACCTGCTGCCCCGTGTATCACTGATGGTTACTATGGAATCACAACTTCTGAGAGGTGAAATGTGTGGGTTTTAAGCCTTGTACATTCTGCCTGAGTTTGAATGAATCCCTCTCCATTTTCTCTGAAGACTGAAACCAGTGAAAGTAAGTTTGAAAACATGTTAGCAACATTTATATTGTTTATTCCCAGCTTTTGCTCTTTTTCATTCTGAACACTCTAACTTGATTGTTGGTTTAGAAGAATTTTTACATACTGAGAGCATTGGGCTTTTTCATTTTCTTTGGTGTTTAGAGCATGGGAGGAGTTAGAGAGAGGACTGAAGGAGCTGAAGGGGTTTGCAACCCTGTAGGAAGAACAACAATACCAACCAACCAGACTCCAGGAGCTTCCAGGGACTAAATCACCAACCAAGGAGTATACACAGGGACCCATGGCTCCAGCCCCATATGTAGCAGAGGATGGCCTTGTTAGGCATCCGTGAGAGGAGAGGCCCTTGGTCTGGTGAAGGCTTGATGCCCTACTGTAAGGGAATGCTAGGATGAGGAGGCAGGAACGGGTAGGTGGGTGGGGGAGCACCCTCATAGAAGCAGGGGGATGGGATGGGGGTTTTTGGGGTACAGGGATCAACCAGGAAAGGAGATAACATTTGAAATGTAAATAAAGAAAATATCCAATAAAAAAAGAAAGAAAGAAAGAAATCTTCAGCTTTTCTGGAGTAAGTTGCTGGTTTTTTTTTTTGTTTTTTTTTCCTTTGCAGTCTCTTCCAGTTTTCAAAGTTTGCTCAATGTGTGTGTTGTTTGCTCATGTGGAAACCAAGCTAAGGCTTTCAAAAAGTGTCTGTGGGTATCTTTTGAAGCTCTTGATTTTAAATTCTCCCCTTTTATCTAAACTTTTTACATCATGGGATATTGCAAAGAATGAGGGAATATTTTAAAGATTCTCTTTGATCAGCAAAATTATCTTTTAAAATGTTCTCTAGCAATAGGCTTTTGGGGTGTAAATGGATTCAGTAGACTAATAGAAATTTACAGGGTAAAAGATACTAGGTAGTCCCACAGGGCAATGGGTTAACAAAGGCAACTTGGAAAAGTTAATCTAGAAACAATAATAGCCATAGGAGTGAAAACTTTTATGGCCTCAGTTTTCTAGTCTAAAAGTAGAAAATAGTCCCAACTTCATAGGCATCATGGAGGGTGATACTGATGAATATTTATTGTGGAGTGGTTAGGTACTATGGGGTATGTTGCTAAATATTTTACATGTGTCCTACTGCTGACAGATGAGACAAATGTTCCCTCTTATGGATTAGAGATTGAAGGGCACTAAGATGAAGTCTAGTGTCCCAATGTCTCATAGCTTAGAAGTTACAAAGCCAGAGGCAGATTTGATTCTGTAAACCACATTTTCTGGTTTCACTCAAGTTGGCATACATAACATTTTCTTTTCTTTTACAGATCCTAGTTTTCTATTACTTAATAAGACTATATGTCTTTATGAAACCCAACATTACCTATAATCAATATATGCCAGTATATACGTTTTAAAAATAAGCGTATATATTAATGGTAATATAAAAATTTGAAATACATATTCAACTTTGAGGAAAAGCTATAAGCTGTTAGCACTTTTAATATATCTTTAAGTGAGTATGTGTAGTTTCAGGATTTTGAATAAACTTTTGTAATGCTATTTGAAACTTGGCAAATGTAAATTATGTTCGTCTGACTAATAAAAAGCAAATGCATAAGCAAGTATGTTGAATTAATCATTTACTACACCTACTTAATATATCAAGTATTCTTTTTATTAATTTATATGTTTACATACCAATATTCGCTTTCCTCTCCTCCCAGTCCCTCCTCATATAGTTCTTCCCCCATTTCTCCCTCCCCTCCTCTGAGGAGTAGCCCCTCCACCTCCAGGTATATCCCCCACCCTGGCACATCAAGTCACTGCAGGCCTAGTCACATCCTATCCTACTGAGGCCAGACAAGGTGACCCAGTTAGGGGAATGGGATTCACAGACAGGCAACAGGTTCAGGGACAGCCTGTGCTTCAGTTGTTAGGGGACCCACATGAAGACCAAGCTGCACATCTGCCACATATGTGGGGGGGGCCTAGGTCCAGTCCATGCTTGCTCTTTGGTTGGTTATTCAGCCATTGGGAGCCCCTAGGGGCCTACGATAGTTGACTCTGTTGGTCTTCCTGTTGGGTTTCCATCCCCTTTGGGTCCTTGAATCCTTCCCTCAACACTTCCATAAGACTGTTTCCACAAGCTCCATCTAGTTCGGGTGTGGGTCTCTGGCACCTCTCTTTCCATTGGCTGCTGGGTGGAGCCTCTCAGAGGACAGTTACACTAGGTTCCTGTCTGCAAGTATAACAATAAGTATCATTAAGAGTGTCAGGGATTGGTTCTTGCCATGGGATATGTCTCAATTTTGTCCGTTTATTTGGTTGGCCATTCCTTCAGACTCTGCTCCAACTTTGTCTGCACATCTTGTAGGCAGTACACATTTTTAAAGGTTTTTTTGAGGGGGTGGTTTGCCGTCCTTATCCCTCCACTGGGAGTCCTGCCTGGCTACAGGAAGTAGCTACTTCAGATGCCATATTCCCCACTAGCAAATATTCTTATCACCAACCACAAAGCTGAAGGATTCGCTACCTCAAGACTTTCGATGGAGATCGAGACATCCTGCTTAAAGCTTCACCACACGCCACTCTTTTCTTTGAGAAACAGAACTTGGACAGATGAGTATTTCTCCTTATGGAAATATAAAAGACATACCATGAGTGGCCTCATACCAAGTATTCATTTGACCTGTATACCTATCTATATGGAAACATAAATGATATACTGTGAATGACGTCACATGATATGTAAATATTACTATGTAGATCATAGTCCTATATTTAAAACCATAAAACATACAGAAGAAACTAAAAGCTTCACTTCTGGATAAAACAAGGCTTTTTTAGAAAGGACACAAATGCATAAACTCCAATCAATTGGCGTAATAACATTCTGTTTTAGAGCTTAAATGTTCTGCTCTTGGAAATATACTATAACCAAGGAGAAATAAAGTACAATGTACAAGAAACTCTCAGGACTTAGTAATAAGATATAAATCAGTTTTTTGAAATGTGCAAAAATTTTGAGACAATCACTTCGTAAAAGGAAACATCAGAATGAAGGTAAGCCATGTAAAGATGTTTAAATTAACATCATTAATCAAATACAAATTAAGGCCATAAACATCCCCAAAGAGGGATGAAATTTTAAAACTGTCAATACCACATTGTGACTATGTGTCACAGCTGGACATCTTAATGATGTTGGTAGGAATGGAAAATAATTGACTACTTCCTATAAATCTAAGTTTACAGTAATTTTTAAACCCAAGAAAAACTAAGAGGTATATACAATGAGTTGAGTTAGGATATGTATACCAATTTGGTTTTCAGTAATTCCAAATGAAATATATGGATGAGCAAACTAACAAAAATTTCAACAATGAAATACTATTCTCCAATAGTAATAAGAAATAAATTCCTGCAACGGGCTGCATGATTAATTATTTTAAAAGTATTAAACTAAAAAATGTTAAAAAATGAAATTATGAAAATGGTTGTAGAAAACTAAGTAGTTTCCTGAGCTCACTGTGATATGCATGCTGGGGCTCCTCCTGTGGCCCCACGTTTCACGTTTCCTCTCACTCAGGGTGTAGAAACAGCTTTCTCAGAAGATCTTAGCTTGCGTGCATACCTTTATTGGGGTCAGCTTGTGTGCACACACTTGACCAGGGTGAGCCAGAGCTATATATGGACCTTGGAGAATGGGAAGGGGTTCTTCTTAGGATGAAGTTTCATTGGCTGGAGTTTAAAGTACTGGGAATGCTTATTTGTATGGAGAGGCATTCCAGGAATCCTAGGTACTTGCTGGGCAGGTTGTTGGGGAGGGGTGTTGTGCTTGTGAGATTCCTCTGGTAGAAGATTGGGGGTTGTGTTCCCCCGAGATCAGGCAGAGAAGAGGAAGTTCCTCTAAGAAAAGGGAGTTCTCTATTTTGCACTGAGCTCAGAGGAGCTATCTGGGCATGATAGACTACAACCTTCCTAGTGAGGTGCAACACTCAACTGTTGGAGTAATTGACTAGGACCGGTGATGTGTTCTAGATCCTGAATATGTGGTGCTTTACTGGTTTATAAATTGACCAAACAGAGCTCAGCAAGCTGTTATTCATGTGCTGTATAATGATAGACGTGTGCAGTAATGGTCCCGTAAGATTCTGCCCTGGGTAGCATTGAAACTCTCATTGTGTAAATACAACATGCACATCATACTTAAATCATTTCCCCCAGCTACGCAGTACAGGGCTGCTCTTGCAGATGCAGCGTGAGGTACAATTTGGGTGTTAAGTATTCTCTAAGGTTTTAGCTCATTAGAGCCACTGTGCGTTGATTTCCTTTTTAATGCCAATGCCTTTAGAAAGTTTCTATCTATCGTGTATACCCAGAACCCCCTTGGTTCAGTGTCCTTGATGATATTGTGTGCTTTCTACTGCATTAGGTTGGGCCATAGCAAGCTGCCAGTATCCAGC
This sequence comes from Arvicanthis niloticus, assembly GCF_011762505.2. NCBI lineage: Eukaryota > Metazoa > Chordata > Mammalia > Rodentia > Muridae > Arvicanthis > Arvicanthis niloticus. The sequence continues at coordinate 32,570,045 of NC_047670.1, forward strand.
TAGTTCTTGCTCTCTTCGTTGGCCCTTTCATTCCTGTAATGAAAGGTGTGATGCTGAGTAACTTTACTAAGAAAGGTTTATCTGGCTCACAGTTCTGGACGTTCAAAGACATGGCATCCTCACCAGGATCTGGTAAAAGCATTGTGTGGAATGGTACATCAGAGGCAACAGCATGTGTGGAAAGGTCACCTCGCTAGACAAGAGCTTGAGCAATTTCACAGAGAACTCCATTAACACCTCTGTGGGCATTACCCTACTGACCTGAGGACTTCTAACCCAACTTCACCTTCTAAAGCTCACACCGCATCGGCACCATAACAAAGACCAAGGTCTCAACACAGGAACCCTCAAGGAATGAAGCACAAACATACAAACCACAGCACCAATGAATGAACCAATGTGGAAACAGAAATCTGTCAACAGCTTTCATGTTCTTAACTGCGTACCTGTAGTTTCTACCCATCACCAACAAGAAAAGCTTCTGAATGTCTGTAGCTGCAGGCTGCATGAACTTCAGGGGTGGGACTGTGTGATAGGGTGAGGTAGAACTGTAAGAAGCATCAGAAAGGCTAGATGGATCTCCCTTTGTAGACCCAAGAGCTCCAATTCACTGCGTCTGTACAAGTCTTGGGATGTGGAAGCTTTGTCGTCAGTCACGCCCACTGCTCAAGGAAACTGCTGTCGAAAGTTTTGATTGCCAACCTCATCTCTGTACTATGTACCTCAGGGCGTGGCCTGCATGCCTCAAGGACTGGCCTATGTTCAGAGCAAAGAGGTTCTGACTGGATGCTCCTCATCAGGGCTGCACTGGAAGGGGAGTTACAAACCATCCTCATCCGCCTTAGTTACTCTTCTGTTGCTGTGTGCTAGCACATGACCAAGACAAATTGGAGAAGAGCTGCTTTGGGTTTACAGATGTAGAGGGTAAGAGTCCATTGTGCCTGGTGAGTCGTGGCAGCAAGTGGCAGGCCTGGCAGCGGGAGCACAGAGCAGCAAGCTCGCATCTTCAGCAGGAACAAGAACAGAGAGAGTGAATTGGGAGCAGCACATGCTTTACAAAGCCTGTCTCTCTAATGATGTCCCTCAGCCAAGGTTGACCCACATAAACCTCCGCAAACCGAACCACCAACTGGAGACCAAATATTCAAATGCCCAGGAGTAGGGGAGACATTTCCTGTGTAAACCATCACGTTATCCCTCCACAGTTCAAATTCTACTTAGCTACTGGGTTCTTCTCATAGCTTTTCTTTTTCTTTTTCTTTTTTTTGCATGACCCAGAAAAAAAATATCTAAAAATAAAAAGTGGTCAACAATATTTGAAGTAAACCAGAAAGCGGGCACACGGGAAGATTTGTGATGACCCAGGCAATCTGTAGGGAGCTCTAGCCAACACTCGTTAATAGGAGCAAAACGTCATGAGACAAGGGACAAAGAGGGGCTGCGTCTACTCTGGGGCTGTGCTCCAGGAGAAGAGCCCAGCTGGCCAGTTGGCCATGCTTACTAAGCTTTGCAACTGAGTGACCTTGATGGGTGCATGAAAGAGGAGGAAGGTGTAAATAGACCTTAGACTTCCGCTGCTGGGGACTCACTTGCCGAAAGTTCCCATTCTTTAGAATGGGAAGTTCATATTGGTGCCGCTTTTCCTTGGGAAAGCAGAGAGCCACAGGGCCCAAGGATGCATGAGCTAAGCTATGTGGTGATGGTATGCGGAGCAAAGCCATTGCCTGAAGAGTCTGGAGGAGAGACGTTGCGTTGGCCTTTTTTCTGTAAATGTTTTGTTTACAGAAAGAATGAAAATGACGTTGCCTGGAGGAAAGAATGTAGAACATGAAATAGTTCCACAAAGCCTTGGGTCTTTCCATCTACGTAGATGGTTTTTATATCCCTAATCTCTGCATCTAAGCAGGTAGTAAATTTCAATGACTACCGTGAGCTGGAACCTAGAATTTTAGGACCTTGTAACTTCTGTTCTGTTCTCCTTGGAAGCTAATCCTGAGCACATGGGGAAGGTCATATGGAGTACCATAAGGTACCTGTGTGATAGCCAGCAGCAGCCGCAGACCTGTGTACACAGCAGTAAGTAACTCCCCACTCAGGGTAATGCCCCATCCAAATACAGCCACATAAGTGAGCCCAGGCACCCAAACAACAGTGGGAGGGGTGGTCCAGCCTCACTACGCTACACAGTAGTACACAGTAATGCCTTTTGCTGTGCCAAGCCCCTGGGTTGTAAGGCAACTCATTGTAGACAAACCTTAGGTCTCCTTCACTTCTACAAATGAACTGCAAAAGAAAGAAGGTGGCAGAGACTTCAGTGATCAAGACTGTTGCCGCCTGCAGCAACAGCTGACCGGGTTCACCTGTAAGAGAGGCTGAGAATAGGGAAACGGGCGGGAAGAGATGAAGCCAAGACAAAGTTCTCTGATCAAGGCTCAAAGTTTAATAATTTGCTTTCACATATAAAGGGGAAGCCCCACCCCCAGAGTCTCTTCTCGGTTCAGTCCAGGGGCTGGGCAAGGAGATAGCAGTCCGGAAGGTGTCAAGGCTAGCTCAGCAGGCAGTCCATTCTTTTTCTGAAAAATGTAGACTGACCCACCCCTAATTAGATCAGGATCAGGACCACATCAAGTACCAAGTTAAGGGGCCTCTCCACAAGACCCTGGCAAATGAGCTAGAAGTAACTGGATGCCAGTGGCAATCCACTGCAGACTGACCTTTAGCATCAGTTTGCAGAAAATTTAAAACAAGACAAAAGCAAGGTGTGCTTTTGGTGACCTTGGGGGGGTTATAATTCCCCCTTTCTAGTTTAAAAAAGCCTAATTTTTAGAATTACCTGTAAAGTCAGGGAAGAAGCACCATTAGCTGCTTTTTCCACACTCAGAGAGTTATGAAGATATTATTTTAAAGTTTCATAATCTCTTTCACAATTTCTTGTCTTTGAGGATAATAAGGAAATATCAGTAATATTAAATTGTCAACAAACATCTCAAATGTTTGACTGTAGCCAAATAACTGTAATAGCCAGTTCCATTATCTATCTTAGTCTGATATGGAACACCAAGCACAGGAAAATAATATAGGCAATAACTAATTATATTTTTAGTTGCTCTCTTATTAAAGTAGTTGCAACTAAAAGGTCTAAAAGGTGTCAAGTCACATTTACATATTTTAATTTTTTTAATCAAAAATGAGTAACATCTATTTGCCAAAATTGATTACATATAAGTCCTCAAGGCTTAAAACCATTATGAAAAAATTGAAGATACTGAGAACAAGTTTTTGCAATTTAACTTGCACACTTTCTAGAAATGTCAAATTGTTGTCTTAAGCTATTACTCTTCTGATGTTGTAAAGAATAAGATTGTATGGCCAATTATTTTTGAAAGGCCTAGAATATGTCTAGTATACAAATCTGCTCTGGCATTGTCCTGGGGTTCAGGCAATCCAATGAGCTTTTAAATGTCTTATAAAGTTAAGAAACAGTACATGTTTCATAAATTAAGCTGTATTTTTATAAATAAAATTTGAGAATTAGCTATATCTAAAAAAGAAACAATTTTAAGCAATTATAAATCATGAGCCATATACTGGCTATGAGTATATAAAAGCTTGATTTTTTAGCATTTCAAACAGTGGCTACAACACATAATTTAATTATTTGTGTTGAAGCAGGGGAAACTTAAGAAAATACACATGATTTAATTACATGTACTGTCTTCTCAATAGATGAGGCATCTGTAAATATAGTAAATATAGCAAACATCTTTTCTATGGGCTGCATGCATAGTAAATTTTAGGAAATATAAAAGCATGCATAGAGAAAAATGGTAACAAATGATTGTCAAATTTGTCTAAAATGTTTGCCATGTAATAGGCAAAATATCGTTCAGCTGTTGCTGCAGGCGGCAACACAAGACTATAACTGAAGAAAGAAGGAATGGCTTGTTCTTCTGGATTGTTTTTGCTTTCCTGTAAGACCCAGAAAGCTTGTAGAGGAAGCAACTCCCATCCCCATCCCCCACTGCTGTACAGATGGGATTATAAAGCAGAACGGCTACAATTAATGAGGCATTATTGAAGGTCTTTCTTGGTCATTCATTGCCTTTGGGTTCTTGTGAGAAAAATAAGCTTTATTCATCCAAGAATTGTAAGTAAAAGTTGCTAAAAATATAACTGGCTTTCTTTTCTTTCAACATTCCTAGGCCCCTGTCCAAGCCCAGAGAGAATTGCAGCCTTCAGGCCAAGCGTGAGAGTAAGGCAGTCCCTGCCTAAGACTGGAGTCATCCTGAAAGGGTTTGTGTTTGGCATGCCTTTTCCTCACTCAGCTGCCAAAAAGCTATAGATGGTCTGATTTCACATCAGTTCCTCTTGCCTTCGTTTGTCCTCACCAACCTAGCTGTCTTCCCATATCCCCAGCCCCCTTTGCTCTCCTTGCTGCTGCTGTAATACCAATCAATGTCCTCTCTATGGAGCCTTAGATTCGAGAAAAGGAAAAAGAAGAGGAGGAGGGGGAGAAAGAAGAAGAGGAGGAGAAGAAGGAGAAGAAGGAGTAGAAGGAGAAGCAGAGAAAGAAGAAGGAGGAGGAGGAAGAGGAGAAGGAGGAGGGGAGAGGAGGAGGAGGAGGAGGAGGAGGAAGAAGAAGAAGAAGAAGAAGAAGAAGAAGAAGAAGAAGAAGAAGAAGAAGAAGAAGAAGAAGAAGAAGAAGAAGAAGAAGAAGAAGAAGCCAAAAGAGATGTTTCCTCTGTATTTTTCTGTTATCATTTAGACGTGATGCTGTAACCTTTGTGGACATGGTTTAATCGTTTTAATGAGCTACCAAACTTGCTTCCCTGAGTGAAATCAAATTTAGTGTCATTTAGAGGACTGTAGGTAATATAATTGATCCCATTTTCAAATAGTTCTATTATTCAAAATTTCATATAAACAGGCTAAAAATATTTTACCATTCTCAGAATTTTGTCCACAGAAAGAGCCCTTAAAAAACAATTTTCAAGTACACATTTAAGAAGTTCATGTAACATTGAAAGGCTTAAGTTATACCTATGATTCCTGCAACCATTTCTCAGCCATAATTTATATAGGGGCTTATTACATTTTTATAATGTTCCTGTCCAGATATCCTTTTTCAAGCAGAAATATCTTCTCCTTGTTTCCACTATCTCTCCATGCTCAGACCCAAGCACCCTTTCTGTAGCAATTATTTTACTTATTTGTGTGTGTGTGTGTGTGTGTGTGTGTGTGTGAGAGAGAGAGAGAGAGAGAGAGAGAGAGAGAGAGAGAGAGAGTCTTGCCATATATAGCCCAGTTACTCTTAACACTTAGTTTTCTTTTCAATGTTGTGAGTGAAATTAATAATGCTCTTGAATCAAGTTCACTAGAAAACAAAACTTGAGGCAAGGACCAAAGAGACAGCCAGTCATTCAATGGCGGCAGGTATCCTTTGTCAGATGGGTTGTCCCAGGATGGATGATGAATATTTTAGCCCCATCCCAGCCAAGAACACAGAGAGGAAGATCGCAAGCATTACCTGCCCAGTTTCTCCATACGGTGAACTTTCATTTACTGTCTCAGATTTAAGTTCCCTACAGTTTTCGTTTCTCTCAGTGTTTTCAAGTGCAATCCTCTGAGCAAAACAGTTCCCATTCTCATCAGAGCAGCCATGCCTACCTGCAAGAGTCTATCATAAGAAGGATACAGGGAGCATCCCTGGACACTCACCTGAGCCTCCATCCAATCCCCTTGCACCTTCTTGCTATTTGTATGCAATTCTGCTCTAATTGCAAGTAGCCTTGAGATAGGAAGGTACTAGAGCATGTCGGTTGGGGAAGGTTCACTATGGAAGAAACACCACTGATGTGGCTATGGGGGAATCTTTATCCATGCTGAGTGAAGATTTTCTCAGGGTCATTCCTGTAAGAAGTTCCTCCAAATAATCTTCTGTAAGTCCAAGAAGCTCATCATTCCTGGATTGAACCTCACTGGAATCAGACTTTGGTTTGTTATTAGGACCTTCAGAAGAAGGGTATATTTTGTTTGTGCTTTCCCGGGGATGGGATTCTTACAACATTCAGACTGTTTCTTTTAGAAACTCCTTAGAAGCCATGTCCTATATATAACCTACAGGGTGGCTTTTGATCCAAGTCTGGATCTGACTGATGAAAGAACGTAGAAAGCCAGGTATGCATTTTCTGTTTGCCTAGCAGTGGAGGGACAGAGCTAAAGGGCAATGTTTTCAAGCAAGCAACTGGTTTGCTCTAAGCAGAAACCTTAGGTCAAGCAGAACCAGCTATTATATCTAGGATGGTTGCTTGTAGCTCTTCATGAGAACCTCAGGGAAGAGTTGAATCTTGTTGCGATTTTACTGACTTTGTCTATGCCAACACTGACAGTTGGAGAACGTTTACACATATCAATGTGCCAGCTATTAGTGTACAAGAATATTGTATTGATATACCTCCTTTTCCTGCTGGCTACGAGTGCCGAAAAGATGATCTGTCTATGTTAGGTCTTGTGCACTTGTACAATCCTAGCTCATGGTTAAAAGGTACATGTTTTAAAATTTTTATATGTTTGTCAAGTTGTTCTCCAATTTATTGCCAATTTATTGTGGCTTTATTCCCGTTTGTGACCTTTATCACTAGACATCTCAGAAGATTTTAATCTTAGTCTCTTCTTCCCCACCCCCACCCTAAACGTCCAATTAAAAGTTTTCTTTGACTTGTTTTACATCTGTTAGTTGCTGTCAGCCGTGACTTGTCTCTGTATATAGGTTGCTGTTGTGGAAGAGAACTTGGACTTCCGGCGTTTTGTAGGGTAAAACAGGGGTCATGACTAAAGGGTAAACAAACAGAAGTTTTGGTGCCAGAAATGCAAGACCTTTCAAACAACTCTAGCCAGCCAGCAAATGAATGGGTCTGCCTGGTGAGATAAGGAGCATCCTCCTCACGGTGAAAAATTTCAATTTCAGGCTGGATGCACAATACCAAAGTGTTCAAGAAGAGTTCCGGAGTGCAGCAGCATATGCTACGAGGTCAGTGTGGCCCGCAATGCAGCACCAGGGACACTGTGTGCCTGAGATGAGCTTGGGTGGTGTGAACTTTAAAAAAACGTTTTAATTGGTGTCTATGCAGCTTCCAATGTCAGCATCATATTTCTGTGTTCCTAGCAATCCATACACCTTATTAATGCATGAAGGTGGTAGCATTGGAATAAACCGTGCAGAAATAATGCTTCAGGCTTGTAGGTCTTTTGAAACCCCAGACTCTATGGTTCTAAATCTAATCTCAGTAGCACTAAGGTTTCAGTTCGTGGAATGCCTTCTGAATACCAGTCCATCATATTTATTGCAAGAAATTGCAACAAAAATCATTTGTGGTATGACAGAGAGATGAAGTGTTTTGAGCTTGGTACAGGGGTCACATTTTAGTTAAAAAAATGAGAGCCCAAAATTGTAGATGAAAACTCATCTGAAACTATACTCAAACTAAGATTTTGGGGATAAATACTAATATTTTGAGGAGCCTGTCAACATTTGCTGCCTTACATAAAATACTGATTGTGTTTTAAATGGATCCTGAATTGCTAGTGGTATTTGCTTACCTCATCAACACTTCTAAGACTAATCTTGATAGGAAAGTAACATGGTCTCTCTCCACACTCACACAGTCCTCTGAAATGGTCATGAAACCACCATCCAGTCAGTTCACCCCATGATATATTCAAAATATAGCTTATGCATTGGAGATCTGAGGCAAATATTTATTTAGTTCATATATAAATTGTACATGACGTTCATGGGGGCTATAAACGCAGGCAGATTTAGAAAAAAAAAATAAAAACAACTCACAATACACCCAAAAATCATTTTCATACCTCATTGATGCCATTCATTAAATACCTCTGTTTGGGTAGTTCATGATAATTGTATAGTTTGATTTTTATTATTATTATTATTTAGCTATGTTAGGAAAAGATGACATTATCTCTACCCCTCTGTCCTTCTTGAAATGGCCATAAGATGAGAAACATGGGCATATTACCAGACTAAGGAATTCACAGTCTGGTAACTGAGGAAGAATCTACCAGGTAAAGATTGTCCATCTGTCCTGGTTTTCATTTAGGAACAAGCATTGTGGGTTCCATACTTCACAGAACTAAGAACAAAGCAAATCAGAAAAAAAAAAAATCAATTTCTTCCCAAATGACTAAGTTGATGCACTGACCAAGACATGAACCACACTTAGTCTGGGTCATCCACTAACGCCTAAGACAAGATAAAAAATACACTCTTAAGTCATTATTTAAAGATAATGTTTAAAATCTAAGCTGAGAAACAATAGTGGATATTTGAAATTGACTCATCATAGCCACTCTGATATGATATATTTTAATTGGGAGAAAAATCATTCATATACACAACTCTCAGTAAAATTTTTCTATTTCTTGCTAATTACACATTTCAATTTACTTCAGAAAATGCATTGATTTTATTCAAATATACTTTTCCCTAAAATATAAATATTTAAATTAAAATTTTAAAAATGGAAAAGACCATTTATGTTGACTCTTACCCAGATATTGATCTGTCTAAAACATAAGCAATAAAGAAACAATATCTGTAACTATGGTCAATTTAATTTGTCTATAAATATATAATAGAATCTTTGCAACTTGAGTAATTAACTCAAACTTCATGTAGTACCGAGCACCTTAGATTACACATTGTTGAATTAAACTATTGGAATTAATATATGTATCATGTTATTTACAATACAGAAGTATAATTCTCTTGTAAAACAACATTCCAGTGATCTCTGAAAATATATAGTGTGAAAGAGTACAATACAATTTACAAATGCATCAACACTTTCCTACAGGTTTGAAGCTGGCCACCACTCTTCAACATTTTAAAATAGGAAGCCAACCAAAAGTCAATGTCCTGTGGTGGTATTTCCTCAAGTATCAGCTACAAAAACCACTAGCGTCATAGATGCCCAATACAAAGATGTGCAAGGCATAGAACCCTCACCCCTACCTTCAAGACTAAGACTCATGAAGACCAGAATTGTTGAGGAGGCTAGTAAATCCAACAAGGGCCTAACATATCTTAAGTTGCTATTTTGCAAATATTTTTATCAACAAGCTCCTATTACCAACCAGTCATCTGAGAACACTGTTGCGTGTCCCTTGGAAATGGTGGCGTATAGGAAGTGCTTTGGGGAAATGATGGTTTAAAATGGATGCATCTGCAACTCCATAAACACACACAGGTCTGGGGAAGCTGAATCCTGGGCCTTTAGGCAGTTTCACTTTTCATAGGCATCTGCTAAACTGTGACTCTTCCAGTACAGGCAGACCACAGAGCATGTGCTAGTGTAAAACTACACAGAAACGAGTACTGAAAATTTATAAATTCTAGGCTTAATTTTCAGGGCTGGTGAAAAGTAGCTCCAAAATCAAATAATGGGTGTAGGTTTAGTGACTGGATCTTGAAAGGCAAAAATGAAAAGCATTAAGTATTAATAGGCTAGATAATGCCTCAAAATACTCTTGTAGAAAAATATCAAGCCACTATACCATTCCCCTGGAATTCCAAAATTAATATAGATGCTATCTGTAGATTTGATCATATCTCTGGCTCTGTACATGTAAAATAGCATCATCAAGAACTGAGAGATGCTCTCCTTTCCTCAGGCATCACGAGACCAGACAGAAGCAGGGACCACTGAAAGGTACTTCCACTGAAAACTATAAAATGTAGATAGTTAACTTCCAACTATGCAACCAGTGGTGGTGTGTGTGTGTGTATGTGTGTGTGTGTGTGTATGTGTGTGTGTGTGTCTGTGTGTGTAATGACAATCTTTTTAAAAATTGCCCAGAACTTGACTTCTGTAAATATGGGTACCAGTTTTGGCTGTGAGACAGCATCCATGGGTGTGGAGTGGAGTTTTTAAATTAATCATCATTTGTGTGTTTGAGTCTTCAGGATAGCTTTGCAAAGCAAACAGTCCACTTTGGCTCAGATTCTGCCAGCTTAAAGCTCAGGTTAGCATCCGGTGCTTTATTTCATTCCTGTTCAACATATGCTAATGAGAACACTTTGGAATCACTCTAGACCAACAGAAAAATAACTCATTAAGGAAATGAAGTAACAGCTGCTTCATTCTTTTTTTTAAAAATGTGTGTATTGTTGTTGTTGTTCCTACCAATAGAAGTTAGCTCAACTTGAATCAGGAAATAAATCACAGGGAAGCAAGGGGCTGTTACTAGGGGCAGAGAAACAGGTATAACTATCCATTTCTCATCGTCTCGGCTCTGGCTTACTTGGGTGACCCAGTTGCCTAGAAACTGGTGTGATTAAGATCTTTCCATGCTGCTGTGATGACTGTGTCCTTGGTTGTCATTATTTAAAAGATACGCCATATATATGCACCTGTCCTCACCTCTTTGTTCTGTACTATGAGATTTTATTCTTATATCCCCTGTGGTGTTTTCTTTAAGTCGTCCCTTGAAGTTTCTGAAACCGATAGAGGAGCCTGGGATGTTACATGGGACTCCTGAAACCTGAAGCTGGCTGTACATGCTACATCTGGTACACTGCCCGATGTCACAGTCCCGAGGCAAGGCAGGCTTCCTTTCCTAAGTCAAGTCGCTTCTCAGTTCAGGCCACCAAGCCCAGTCGTGTTATCTTAGCAGACAGAAAGGAATGGATGGTGAAAACGATCGGCTTGGGGCAGGAGTGAAGGTCCAGTTGCTGAAATTGAGAAAGAAGAGAGCATCAGAGATTGTCAGTGAGTGCTTGGTGGGGCATAGTGATAGCCACTCTATATGCCCTTGTGTTTCTGTGGAGTTAACTAGAGCAGCTTTGTCCCTCAACCTTTGTTCTCAATGACATAAGAGAATAACTCTTCCAGCTTATTCCTTACATTGCCCATACCTGCTTTTTTTTTTTTTCCTAAAAGGAGTTCTAATGTGTTTACCTATAATAATTCCACAAATACTGATGGGACATTTTGTGTCTAAAGCATTTATTTTCAGCTCCCCATTAGTGATGTTTATGCCAAGTGTGGTAAAGCAGACAGGTGTTCATATTTCACAGCTCAAGTTGCTTGTTTCTTGGTTTCCGACAGTGTTTTAGATGTCTAGTCTTGGCCAGCTCACTTAAAACTCTTCCCAGCCTTACTAATATGCAAGGTAATTAGAATATTAAATATGATCTGCATGTAAAACTGCCTTGTGAAACATGATTACAGAGCTCACGCTAGGTATCTGTCTTTGCCACCTTCTGCTCTTCATCCACTGTGGACATACATCTCTCTGATAGTGACGTCTGAAGTCCTAACCTCCTCAGTGTGCCTCCTGCACAACCCAAGGCATTCCTGGCTAAGGCATAGAGACCTTCAGAAATGGAATTATCACTTAACCTAATTTAGAAAATTTTGGGAAACTTCTTGATTCCCTCCTGTGACTTTTGTTTGATGGTGGTGCTTCTATACAATACGGGAAGTGTGACATGCAATAATATCTACCAAACTGAAGATCACTTTTTACAGAGCAGTATCTTGGTTTCTTTTTTTGTACTTGTTGCCATGATAAAAGCATTTTTATAAAGGCAACTTAAGGTTGTACTTTACTCTAAGGTGAATTCCTCGTGGTGGGAAACTGAAGGCAGCTGGGCTGGTAACACCGGATCCACAGTCAGGACACAGGGATGGATGCATGGACGGATGGATGCTGCTGCTCTAGGATCATGACCTGGCATGGAGGGGGCCCTTCCAACTCCTTTAATGCAGTCAAGATAATCTTTCACTGTTGAAATCCTAAGAGGTAGCAATTGTCATTGTCCCCATTTTTCACACATTTTTCTGTGTGAAATCTAAGATCTAGAGATGTTTTTCAACTTCATGAAACCACAGCTTTTACAGTCAATAACAAAATGCGGACTGAAGTCTATGTGATGTCAGAGCTGGAGATTAATTACCCATATCCCATGCCACTAAAAATGGACACAATTTTAAATATTGACATTAAAAAATGTCTGACTCAATCTTTGTATTTCATAGCCAGGGTGACTTGAATCCAATGAAATGAAAGGAGCAAAATAGCCTTGGATTCAAGCAAGGATAAAACCAAAGACTAGTTCTTGTGTGTTTCCACATTGCTGTGAAATAGCTGCATTTAAGAACAGGTACACGGATGGATGATTGATACACTGGTAACAAACGTGATGTGTTTTAGTGACAGGGATGTCCACGTCACTACCTCATCTCAGTCATGGTCTCAGGCTACATTTAAAGAACTAGAATGCAGAAATATAAAAAGCAAAATCCATAGGAATTCTGAGAATCCACTGGAAAATAAAAGAATTCTCAGACAGTGAGTAAGGGTCCACTGTCGGCCCCTGGGGAATGGACTTGGTCACCTCTGCCAATAGTACCTATAATAACAGCCTAGTTTTGCACTGAGGTCAGTGGGGTCATGTGATATGTCCTAGTTTGAGGTGAAAGGCCTTTTAACTCTTCACTGTGAACATGGCCCTTCCCTTTAGTAAGCTTCTGGGAGTTCCAAAAATGCTTTTCAGATACTTCCTAGTAAAGCCCACTGAAGAAACACCTTTACAACCTGTGGCAAGAAGCGGGAATAGGAAAGAGGTGGGTAGAGTGCACGTCCAGTACTGAAAACAACTAGATTTTTTTTCATTTAGGGACTAATTTATGAGTTTTAAATTTTCCCTGTTCCTGTTGGAGCAGGAAGCCAATTTATTGTGATGGACACAATGGCTGGATAGAGTAGTTATTACAAATTCAAGGGTGTGCTTCCAGTTCTGTACTTGACACCTTAAGTGAGATGCTTCATTTTCTAAGAAATGTCATGGACCACTATTGCCTATCAGTGGAAGAATGTACCATTGTCAGCTGCTAGATAATTGGATTTCATACATGTCTCTACTATGGTTGGGGAACAATGACCACAGAAAATCATTAATTTAAACACAAGAACTATGTTCACCAGTGTTCTGTATGGCTGTAACTTTAATCAATTAACTGGCTAACTTGGGTGAATATTGCTTGACAGGTAGTTCCCAACTTTGGTAGTCTTGTTTGTCTGTCCCTCCCTCACCTCTGATGCTATCTACTGTGTATTCCCCCCAGTGCCCTTAGTTCTCTACCCTGGCAATACTTATTTTACATACCTGCCCTCATCCCCGTCACCTGGCACAATGCCAAGGTTATATTAGCTGCTTAGAGCATCTTCAAAATGAACGGGACCTTATGTTAAAACACCTGAGAAATCCTGTTTGGTAAGAATTTAATGCTAACCTTATAAAAGATTCTTTCTCTAGATTTTCAAATATTTATGTCATTTTTCAAATGAAAATGAAAGCAAAGGAAGGAACGAACTAGAGATAGCTGGATCTGTTTGAAGCCGTAGAATTCAATTCCACCTTCTCAAGGACCAACTGCAGCAGGAGTCTGCCACCACTGTGCTATCAGTAGAATGTGTTAAGTAAGTAGTAAGGCGGCTTACCATTCCCAAGTCATTGCAGATGTGATGCATAATGCAGTAAATGGAATCATGTGGTCACAAGAAAAGCACACTTACAATCTCTCCTTCTTTGCCTCCAAAGTCTAAATAGAGCATCCTGACTCCATCATCCGAGGACATTTTGAGCTTCTCATAAGGGGACTGTATGATTGTCTTGGGAAAGGCACCATCCTGAGGCTCAGTGGAAATAGAAAATCCATTTTCATAATGTATGGTCAAGCGGCATTCCTGGTTTCTGTAGGTGCAGGCTGAGAGAGAGAGAAGGGTGAGGGAGACATGGTGGAAATCAATCCATCTGGCTTTTTACCCAGTCACTCCATCACTTTACTGTTTTACTTTCTTTAACCCAGTGTTTGGCCCCAAATTTCTTATTAAAGTGAGGAAAAAAAAAAAAACCATAGTTCCCATACTTCTTGGATTGACATTGATGTTAGCAGTCATTGAGAATTGAGATTCAGTGGTTGCTTTCTGGCCTGCGGTCCTTAGCTTGCCTTCTGACAAGTATATCAACAGGAAAGGGATGCATGACTTCCTAGGGCCAGGTAGACCTGGCTTTCAGCCAGAAACAACAACCCTTTTATTTAAATAAAGCAAGCCACCTCTGCATCATCATCATCATAACCATCACCACATCAACAGCATGATACACACAGACAGACAGACGCACACATGCACCTGCATCTGAATACTCATATTAGCCATTGGATGAAAGAAACATGCAAAGTTAATACATACAACATGCTTAAGAGGTCAGAAGTGAGCAATTTAAAAACAATCTACCTTCATTTTTAAAAAGGCCCAACAAAGTTTATTTCAGAAATTAAAAGGTCAGTTCCTCTAATTTCCCCTAAGACTTTGGGTCCAGCAAGTGCTGTTGCAGACAGGTCTGTGATGTGGCACCTTTCATGAACAATGCTTCTCCATCTCCCTGCCTGAAAGATGTCCAGAAGCTTGCGGGAGGACATGCACAGGGCACCTCCAACTCAGAGGAGCAAAAGAATGAACCTTGGAAGTAGTCCTGGTGTGGGGTTTTACCTGGAAACCTCTCTGTTTAGGAAGAATCCAGTACATTAAGCCTATTACAGGGGTAGGGAGTGGGTAGTCGCTAGCACCCTAGCACCAGTGGAGGAAGGGCTACAAATATATTCTTTATATCTTCAGCAAAGATTTCCAGAAAAGCCTATCAATTATCAGACTGGGGTTAGTTTACCTCATAAAACGCTACATTTAACAGGTCTCTGCAGGTCAATTGGCTCAGACATTGATCTACATCTAACTGAATTTTAGAGAAGCTTGGACAAATTCTTTGGCGGCGGCGGTGGTGGTGGTGGGGTGGGGTGGGGATCCTGAGAGCCACACTAGATAGTGTCATTGGTTGAGAAACCACTCGGTGTCACCCTTCGCTCTGCTCTGCTTTTTAAATATACGAAATAAAATCCCACCCCTGACTACAGAAGCAGAAACATCTCAATAATATTATAGGGCTTAATAAACCTAAAGCTCAGAGAGGAGACAATCTCACCACCTGGGGATGCTTGGCTTTGAAAATTCAAGTCCTTTCCTCTCTGTTTCATGGTCTGTTCTTCATACTCTGGCATTCGGATGTAGAAGGCTTTAGGACAGAAGGTTGGCAGTGAGTTTTTCAGCCTTCCCTTCTCATGATTCATGACAGATGATGACAATTGAGTAGAAGGGCACTTCAGATTTTGGAGGAAGACATAGCATCTTGACTGGCCACAAAATGAGGTGTCCTTTCAAATGGAGCTCTGATGAACACACGTGCCCCTGCCCTGACTTACTGTAAGTAGTTTTCATCTTATGTGAGCTCATCTTTTTCAAAGGTTTTCTCTGATAGAACTCCACCATCCCCACCCTCAGTCCAAGGATAATGAAGGACAGTGCCACAGAGGTAGCAATGGCTTCCCACCCTGAGCCCTCCCTTTCTGCGGATTTTCGTTTTTTGTACCTGCAGCAAATGTAAGTCAGTTTTAAACATAGTTTTATTCATGCTTTCCCCAAGTTTGAACTTTGAAGCTATGCAATTAGTTATTCTGAGTTAGCGGTGGCATGCTTTGATTCCAGTCAACATCATATGGTATTGGTGGTCTTTACTGGGTGGAATCATCTTTCCAAAGGTATTCTCAGTCTCCATGGGATAAACTAAACACATGATCACATTAAAAGAAACTCTGATAAAGACAGAAGTCTTTCTCGCCAAGTGTCTGAAAGCATCACTGATGCTGGAGCTGGGTTGTACCTTTAGTCACTTATGTCACAACTCTGTTTCCCTCCATCTACCTCGTTACATAATTCGTTGTAATCCTCCTTTGGCTACTATGTCACCAACCTTGGGATTTTCCTATTGAGAGAGATAGTGTCTACACACTAATAGAGTGTAAAACAAATCAAATCCTCATGGATGGCCTCATTCTTTCCTAAAATCATTGCCTGAAGTCTGGATCTTACTGGTATACACCTATAACTTTATTAAACTCAGCATTTGAGTGGCGTGAACCTATTCCAACTTTTGTGTTCAGAGCCTGCCTTTTGCGCCAGATACCATCAGTGTACAACCTTCAGAAACACCCCTAGTGGGCCATCAGCAATGACAAGAAATGTTTAGGGACACAAATTACTTTTAAGATAATCATTAACAGAAATTCTTCAAGCCAAGAATGAGCATGGTGGTCTACGTATCTAATTGCAGCATTTGGTAAGACTGTCAGTTTGAGGCATGCCTAGGCTACCTGCTAACATCTTATCTTTAAAAATAAAGGAAAAACCACTGACTATCTTGGGTATACTGCCACTGAAATTCTACTACATATTTAGAGACATTTTGAGAAAAAAAAAAACACCATCACATGCTACTGTATGTCCTATCATTTAGAGTACTCCTGGATATTTGAGAGGTGGTACCCTACTGCAGTACTTCTTAAAGAGTGCCCCATACCCCAGTAGCACTACCTCTTCCTAGATCTGTTATAGGAGAATTCTCATGCACGGTTCTGTGCTGAATCTGTATCTCTAGAGTGAAGAGAAGCTCAGCTATCCATGTCTCTAAGTACAAAATTATTGTTTTGTTATTGGTACAGAAAAACTTGGTACAAACTTTCTAGTGGTTTGGTGGAGACTCTTCATCCTCTAGAGGACACCGGCAAAGTAGAGCTTAATGGAGATTTACACCATCCTGGGAAGTAGCTCTTTAGCACATGTGACTAGGAAGCAGGAAAGATGACACAACTGAGGAAATTATTAAGCTTTAATTAATTTAAATTTAGATAGCTTCACTGAGCTTATTACATTAGGCTGTGCAAGTCTTGGGTAATAATTCTAAGAGTAGCAGCTGATAATAGTTCTTGTTCACAAGACCCTCAGAAGTGGGTCTATCTGTTTTTCTGATTATAGCTGTGGAGTGGAAGAAACAAAGCAATGAGCTGAATGACTAAGAAACGACAGGGCAGGGATGTTAGTCCAGGTCAGTCACTATTCAAAATGACCAAGGGTGACCTCAAGCCTCTACAGCCTCCTCAAAGCCACACAGGAACATGCAAAGCGGCATCACAGAGAGGAGAAATAGAGTATCACAAGTGGTGACTGTGAGGAACTCAGAGGTCCTGGGAGACTGGATGAAGCGATGCTTAATTGTCACAGAGTGCCCTGTATAAACGTGTCAGCAGGAGGCTGGACAGAGGTCCACTGTAGATCTCAGGACTGGAAATTGTACTAGGGCTTGGGACAAGACACTGCATCACACACACAGACACTGTTGGCTTTGTACAGGATATTCTATATACACTGTGTTAAATACAGGGTCCACTTTAGCCAATTTACATGATTTTATGATGTGTATTATACACACACGTGCATGGCCATGAATACACACACACACACACACACACACACACACATACACACATACACACACACCTGCACATACACATATATACATACATACATCACACACATGTACATAGACACACCAAAATGAAAACTTCTACCAAACAGGACAGTATTGACATTAATATCTCTAATTTCATTTAAACAATATTGGCTTTGTTTCAACTGACTGATTTAGGACACACAGTGGGTTGTTTTTTACTATAAGAAAAACCATCTAGCATAGAGTAGGGATGCAGTAAATGACATGGAATGGACGGATCTCTCCTTTTACACACGCATCTCTTCTTTGTCATTTTGGGGAGCACTCTCTGACAGTAGACTTCTTCCAACCTGTCTCTGCCTCTTTATTTGTGCCAAGGATAGAGAGAACTCTGCTAAGGTTCTGGAACTTTCCTTCTGCTCTGCTTCCCCCAACTCAGATGCCCTTCTCTCCTGTCATTTCTAATGGTCTGAGTCCCCAGTTTTGAGCTCAGTTTAGTACCAATACTAGTCACTCAGATTCTGTTCCCATTGTTGATAACCAATAACCCTACTATTTATAACCCCCAAATTCCCTTCCTTTGGGAAGCCATCCATGTGGTCATAATTGGGAGGATTGGAAGTGACCATCCTAGTTACCAGTTTCTCTTCAATGAAGGTGAGATGAGGTAGAATAGAACAAAAGCCTCCAGTTATGTTTTAGGAGGGCAAACAATGCCTAATTGAGAAGCACTGAAGTTCAATGCTATATAAGTTTACATACCTTATAACACAAGGAATAGAAACAGTTTGGGGGGCAGAGCAGTTAGGGTTTCACCTTCCCGGTACTTGTGTGTTAGTGGGACATTGGTAGCTCATAGGTGGCAGCACTCACCTGTGGTGATTTCGGCAGTGAGCTCTGCTGAATTGTGGCACCCCTGTACTATGCTCCTAGTCCAGTGAGAGAGGTCCCTGCTGATCTCTGCCCGGAAGAGATGTGTTTCAATTCCTTGCTTGGTACCAGTTCGTGTTGCAAAGGACAGATCCATAGCAGCCTGGGGTGATCCTTTCCCTGGACCTGAATGGACCAGCCTAAAGAGAAGGGTGTGGGGGGAAAGAAGGAAATAGAAGAATAGGGAGTCAGGAAGAGAGATTAACATCAAAGCAGTCTTTTTAAAAGAATCCACTTGGCACATCACACAGGAAAAGCCCCAAACTGATGCAATACTCATTGCAACCTCAAATCAAAGATGTCCACTGCTCTTCAGTGGCTTTTATCATCTTCTCTCCAATGATGGAGTGAGATTAAAGATCATTTAAGAACTGTGCATTTATCACTAAAGTCTGTCAGATGATCCTGGGCCAGAAGGCTGAAGATCAGATGCTCCAACGTTTTGTAGTATAGAGACTGTTCAGTTGTTCAGCGATATCTATAAATTGGCTAAGATTTAGAAGCTATGCTTTGTGCTTCCCATAATTTCAATTAACTCAGTCATTTTGGATTTCTGACGGGGTTGAAAACTTATAATCTCATAGCCAATCCTGGCTATTTACTTTGAGAGAAAAGATTTAAGTGGATGGTTTTCAGCTGACATTCATTCTAAAGCCAATAAAAAAGCCAGGTTCAGAACTAAGTGTTTTAGTTAGGAGAGATGACAGAGATTCTGGTTAGTCAACAAAATGATGTACTGGGTATTAGGACTATCTTGTACCTCACTGGTACAAATTGGCATAATTATGTTCTAACTGCATTTTGAGAGAAAAGTTTTATTTTAACAGGAAGGGTGATATGTAGGAGGAGCTAAGGTGAGAGGAAGAGGAGTAAGGAGAGGAGAATCTAGGTGATGAGAGAGAGAAAGAGAGAGAAAGAGAAGGGGGGACATGGAGGCAGATGTTCACGTGTCTCCACCAGTCAAAGATAGTTGATATATCTAGGTTGGGTATTGGGTTACACTTCTGATTGAGCATTACCAAACTTATAAAGCCTTTGTTTAACATTTTAAAAAAAATTTATAAAAGCAAAAAGGAAAAGGGAGCATGGGATAGGGGTTTTCTAGGGAGGGGAATTGGGGAAAGGGGATGACATCTGAAATGTAAATGAAATATCCAATAAAAAAAAGAACTGTTCATTTTGTTAAATGTGCAGAAGATTCAAATAATATGATATAACCTGTGCAAATCCAACTATGCTTATATAGAAATATTAAAAGAATAGATAAATAAATCAATGAGAAAATAAAAAAGTGAAATTCTGCATAGAATTCTCCCCAGTCCAATTCCATCCCCACACATGTGCATATTTCTGCCTGGGCAGAAGAGAGGAAAATGAATCTATTGTACTAAATGGGCATGAGATTCAATTTGTCACATCTCATAGCTGGTAGGATCTAGCTGTGCTAAGCATACCTCTGGGCATGCATAGAGTTATGCATACAGGCCCTACAGCCATGCAAACCACTGGGGACTCCATTGGAGAAACAGCAATCTGTTTATCTGTTCAAGCCAGAGAAAGACCTAGAAATGTTAGACTTCTGAGGAAACGGTAGAGATTGCCCTTTGGTGGGTATTTATAGGAACTTTTGGAAGCATTGTTTTTCAACTACACAAGAATTTCACACCGACTTTATAGCATCCCCTTGGCATAAAATGTGACTTTTATATTAAATAATTCCCTGGAAGGCCAGACTTAAAACGTAAAAATCCAAAGTATTCCGAGTCCCACTATCGGCTCCTGCTTCTCACATGTCCCTTGGAAGTGCATTCTTTCCTGCTTGACATTTCAACTTCCTCTTCAGAGTGGCTCTCATATCAATCATTTGCAGGGCAGTACCAGTGTAATTTTATAAATGTTATTTCTCTCCAGGGGATCTGCATTTTCATCCTTATCTTTTAATATGGAAAGCAACGCCACTATTTGCTAGGAAAACACCAGGTGACACCTGTTGGGCCGGCTGTTTTCTTAGACAAAGAGTTTGATACTTTGGAAGTTAAAATATGTGTAAGGAAATTTATTTCCACCCTGTAATGCTAAACAGTAGAGAATAAAAGAAATTGTATTACAGATTGTGGGATTCCTAATAAGAAGCTTGTGCAACTCTGAAAGGCTTCCTCTCATTTACAAAGCTGGAGATTGGTGGGAGGAAGAGTTTGCCAAGTCACTTCGAGGGGAAAATAAGTTATTGAAAAATTTGTTTACTGTGAGGTTCATTTTCTCGCCTTTCCAGCACTGAAGGTAGGTAGGTAGCCTCTAACATGCATGAAGGCACATGGCTGTGTATGTGGGTTCATGAAGCTATTGAACATGTACATGTGTACGTGCATGTGTATGTACACACACATGCATATGGGTGCACATGTGTGTTCAGGTGTGTGTGCAGATCAGGGGACAACCTCAGAAGTTGCTTCTAAGGTACTATCCACCTTGTTGTTTTTGAGGCAGGGTCTCTCACTCTCCTGAAGCTCACTAAGTAGGCCAGAATGGCTGGCTAGGAATCCACTCCATGTTCACCCTGCCCAAGGGCTGGGATTGCAAGCTTGTGCTACCTCACCTGGCTTTTCAAGGCATCTTCAGATCCACAGGTGTTCAAGCTTCAGTTGCTTTAAGAAATATAGTCATCTATTCTCTTTTCCAATTTTTAATATCAAGATTAGTTGAGCCCAAAGGCCAGGCTGCATGTTGGACTGAACAGGTAACAGAAGTTTGGGAGACATAACATATTGTGCCAGAAAGTCACTGATTTTATTGAAAAAGTTTTAGAAAATTATTACCTCATAAGGGAGTGTTGTGAAGACTAAGTAACACTACTGGTTTACTGTCGCTTGCTCAGAAGCCAGTGTGTGGCTCATACTCAGTAAGTACTTTTATTCTTTACACTTATAAGTTTAATTCCCGCCCCATAGGACTAGGGTTATATATAATAAAAAATTTTAAAAGAATTTGGTTCAGTGTCTTGTATGTTATGGCCAGCATCCAATAACAACTGGTTTCTTTAGGTTTTGCCTGTTCTAAGTTGTTTTTACTTTCCAGTCCCTAAATAATTTTCATCAATGGCCTCAAATTGGTCATAATTAGGGGGTTGTCAGTTTTGTATCATAGAAGCAATGAGAAAGTAATGAGAAAAAAACATATAGTCATCATAGAGTGGGAAGAAAAGAAGAGGGAGAGGGAGGAGACGGAGGAGAGAAAGAGAGAGAGAGAGAGAGAGAGAGAGAGAGAGAGAGAGAGAGAGAGAGAGAGAATTATATGGGAATGAAAGGGAAGGCAGACTTGGGACAATGCTTTTGAAGACTTTCTTCAGAACACAAGGTGCAAAGGTTGCTAGCAGCAGAGCATGGGGCAAATTTTCCTTATAACCATAAAACGAATCTCAAACCAACATTTTTTTTCAAGAGAATCTATAATATTGGGATCAATTATAACTAGAAAATGACCTTTGTTAGAAAATACCCATTTGGTAGCTTTGGGGATGAAGGGATGCAACTGCTACTAGAATGTCACGGGTATGAGAAAGCCATGGACCAGGCCAGCTCCTGCCATGTGCCTGTGTCAGAGAAGTAATGATAAAAGAAAGCCTCAGAGGTGGGGATACTGGCATTCAAATTTGTCTCATCATGAAATGCTCACTGAGCGAGAAGGAAAAAGGGAAATTTGATTTTTCAACTTATCAAGTGTGAATTATGTAATATTTATACTAAAGGCTCTTTCATCCAAGGCACAGCATACATGCAGATGATGTGGATTTTTTAAAAATTATTCCAATATTTGTACGATGATGTCTTAAAACAAAAAGCCATTTCTGGTGCTTAGTACGTATTCTAGTTACAAAAGGACACTTTCCCAATTGAATCCACTCAGAATACAAGTACCTGTTATGTACATGTGTGCAAATCTTCTGGGTGGAGTATTGCATATATTCTTAAGATTATTTTTATAAATATTCTGTGTCAATATGGGGAAAGGCATTTTTTTGTAAAGTCCTTAATACAATACTCAACTACATGCAAAAAAAATGTGTAGAAACAGGTTCATTAGAATGCCAAGCAATTTTATAGGTGATTTATTGATTTCTGAAAAATATTTATCTTTTTAAAATTTGATTTCCCTCCAAAAACCATATGCTAAACAATTTTAAAAGCTTTGAGACCAAAATGAACCCAAACACTCCAATTCTTAGAATTAGAACTTTGCACTGAAAATGTAGAAATTCAGACTCAGCATGTTTTCAGTGTTTATTGTTCAATATTAGTGGCAATTCAGAGATGTAATATGGAATTCCTCATCTGGGTCCTCTGCATTTATATGTGGGTGCGTTTAAGCTATATTCTCCATGTGTGTGAACAACACAGAATGCACAGGCTATGGTTAACTATCCACACAAGGTGAAACTATGCCTATGGCTCCATTAGGACCTTACAGTCAATCAGCTGGGCCCCAGGAAAGACACAGGCAAGTACCTGAGCCCTGCAGATTAAACTAATACTAGTCTTGGATTCAGGCACTTTCTAAGGGACCACAGAGGAACTTCCTGCTCTACTCATGTCCCTTCTCCCATCTTTCCAACTGGACACCAAACAAAAACTGCTAATTTATTCATCCAATTTATTTAACCAATCAATAAGGATTTTATTCATCTCCAGGAAACATATATAATCAATATTTATACATTCTGGAAAAGTTATAGTCAGAACACTCCTCAAATTCATATACTGAAGCCTAATCCCCAATATGACTATAGTTGGACATAACTTCAATAAAGATATTAACTGTGGTGGTAAGGGTGGGAATTTAATCCAATAGCAGCACAGTGATTTTTATTTGTTTGTTTGTTTGTTGGGGTTTTTTTGTTTTGTCTTGGTTTGGTTTGGTTTTGGTTTTGGTTTTTCGAGACAGGGTTTTTCTGTGTAGCCTTGGCTGTTCTAGAACTCACTCTGTAGACCAGGCTGGCTTTGAACTCAGAAATCCACTTGCCTCTGCCTCCCAAGTGCTGGGATTAAAGGCGTGCACCACCACTGCCTGGCCTCAGCACAGTGTCTAGACATCTCTGTATGCACAGATGCTGAGTTCCATGAAGGAACAGATGTAGGCAGCCATCTGCAAGCTAGGGAAACAGCTTGCACAAAGAACACAACAGATTGATCTTGAACATCTTAGCTTTCAGTGGAGAGAGAAATGAATTCCTAACCCACTCAGTCCACACAATTTTGTTGTAATGCCTGCTTTACACACAGTCCACTCAAGTCTTGAAGCAAATAGGACAAACACCGATCCAGCACTGGTGAGCAAGGTTGAGAGGAGAGCTTTTACTTATCCTGATCCAATCTCTTTTTTTCAGGTCCAGCCTCTGTAACATCTCAGGAAACAATTTTCTCCAATAGATAACAGCGGAGAGTATGAGCTAGGGTGGCGAGAATAGGGAAGAATCGCTCTGTCTCCTTGGGGCAGCCTGTTCAGTGTCTCATGACTCACCCTGAAGTCTCACTAAACACATCCTGAAGCAGAACTTCAAACTTAAGTAGAGAAGGGCTACATGCTCTTAATTTCATGATCCGAGGAGCACCAGGATCTCCAATGTGGGCTGTATTCACCACAAAGGAGAGACATTTACATGGAATCAAATGATGTTCAGGGAATTTCCAGACGAGGAAAGGCCTTTTAACAGTGGTAAAGACAACGCCACTTGCTCTTTAGATGTCTGTGGGATGGACAGATAAAGGAAGCAACAACTTTGCATCTTTGGCCAACAACACTGTATGAACTGAAACCAACGCATGATTGGAATTAAGAAGGTGACATCCCTGTGCTCCTTACAGTGATCGGATCTCACCAGAACTGTAGCAGCCCAATACACCTGAGTCTATGATTTCATTAATGTTCTCTCTGGATTTTGGCTTATCTAGAGGGAGGAACTCTGAGGATACATGGTTTCCCCTGGTAACTCAGATGAGGTAATACTTCCAGCAAGGTTGACGTTGCTTAGAAGGTGCTCACTTGATAAGTACTGTTGCTCATGTATCAAAACTGAAAACTGCTGGGCCAACATGTTTTGAGGGACAAAGTTGTCCTTTGTGTGTGTGTATGTGTGTCTGTCGTCTGTCTGTGTCTGTGTGTCTGTGTGTCTGTGTGTCTGTGTGTTTGTGTGTCTCTCTGTGTGTGTACTTGGTGGGTACACACATCCAAAAGCCAGAGAATGATATAGAGTTTCTTCCCCCAGTAGTCTCCCATTGATTCAGTGTCTCTTGGGATGTGGAGCTCATAATTTCTGTGAGACAAGCTTCCTAGCAAGCTCCCAAGAGTGCCTTGTCTCTTTCCATCACAGTGCTGGGACCGTAGGTGTATAAGAGGCCATGCCTGGATGTTCACATGGGGGAGGGGGTCAGGATCTGAACTCAGGTCCTCATATTGTTTTTCTTCACTGAGCCATCTCCGCAGCCCACAAAGTTGTGTTGATAATAAAACTCACAGCTAGTGAATATACTTTACCTCTCCTGAGGTAAGGCGCCTCCTCCGATTCCTCAGGTATTATTACCAAGTCATAGTTCTATTCTTTCCTGATCACCATGTCTTAGACTCACTCGCCAGAGCAGGAGCCTGCTCCAATGCCTCATCAATCCAATGATCTCGATACTCTTCCTGACACATGGTAGATGTAAGTTGGATACCAGCACGGATGCATGCTTTTCTAAATGTTTTTATAATTCAAGTTTAATTTTGCAATGGAAACCATGCATGTACACAATTGATCTATTTTGAAGTGTTTCCAAAATTGGGGCCCATTAAAGAGTTTCTCAGTGGGAATCTTATTTGTAGACCACCCTTGGGAGCATATTGCCACAGCTAGATCTGGGGAACCGTGTGCCCAGTAAATGACAGTGGACACTAAATCATCATTTGGAGACTGAAAAGGTGGGGCTGACCTCTCTCTGTATGAGTTATTTCTTATTCTGCCAGGAACAGCACTTTTATACTCCTCCTAAGATTCTTCCCAACAGGAAAGATAATTTTTCCTGTTCTGCAGTCTCAGGGGGACCCAGAAATAGCTACTATTTATCTTTCAATTATTTTACATTTTAGGTTATTTGTGTATCCTTAAAAATATGACCATCTGTTTCTTATCTGTAACAGGAACTAAACTATAGCAACCAAGGAAATGCTTCATCCTAAAAAGGTAACTCTTCTACCCAGCAAGAAAAACACACTGGCATCCCAAGACGGGCTTTCGGCTGCCATTCAGACACAAGTTCCAAGATTCA
Source organism: Arvicanthis niloticus (assembly GCF_011762505.2). Taxonomy (NCBI): domain Eukaryota; kingdom Metazoa; phylum Chordata; class Mammalia; order Rodentia; family Muridae; genus Arvicanthis; species Arvicanthis niloticus. The sequence continues at coordinate 32,595,701 of NC_047670.1, forward strand.
TGTGAAACTGAGCAACTTCGTTCCTTGTTTGTAAAATGCAGATGTGCATTCCCGTGTTCGGAAGCCAAACCACAACCTCCTGTAGTATTTTATATTTTTATTAGTTAGAATATGAATAAATAACCAACCAACCCACAACAGTACAAACTGAGTTGGACATTATAACACTGTGGAGGAAGGGGCAAGAGACTGAATGAAACCTTAGGCAGGAAGAATCTCAGTGGAGAGGTTTGGCCACATGGATTTAACCCCCAGATCTACTACTTATGAGCTGGCTAATTTCTTAAACTCTGTTCCTTCAACTCCAAAGCAAGAACAATAATCTTAACTCATGTGAGGATTCAGTAACATGATATGTGAATGTTGCATGTAGCCTTGGTTAGCACAGAATATATTCTAGTGCCCATCTGTACTGGCTAGTTTTATGACAACTTGACCCAAGCTAGAGGTCTCTGAAAGAAGGAAACATTAATTAAGAAAATGTCTTCATAAGATCCACTTGTGGGGCATTTTCTTAATTAGTGACTGATAGGGGAGGACCCAGCCTATTACCAGTGGTACCATTCCTGATCTGGTGGTCCCAGGTTCTATAAAAAAGCAGGCTGAGCAAGCCATGAGGATCAAGCCAGTAGGCAGCATCTCTCCATGGTCTCTTCATCAGCTCCTGCCTCCAGGCTCCTGCCCTCTTTGAGTTCCCATCCTGACTTTCTTCAGTGATGTGGAAGTACAACTAAAGTAAACCCTTTCCTCCCTGAGTGTCTTTGGTCATGGTGTCTCATCCCAGCAACAGTAACCCTGACTAGGGCGCCATCATTATCATTATAATGTAAGTTGGAGGAGGCTAGGACTCTGTGTGGTCACTCCCTGCTGGGTTTTTTTTTTTTTTTTTTTTTTTTTCTCTGCGCCCAGAACAGTTCCAGAATAGACCTCAGTGAATATTTACTAACTCTATGGCTAAAGGAAGAACCAGATTATCAAGTAGCTACCCACATAAGAAGTTGTGGCTTATGGCAGCAGCTATACACCACCTCCCCTGCCCTCAGCCCCTCAAAGCAGAAATAGCAAATCACAATCTAAAGTATTTGGCTTGTACTCACTGAAAAGGGAGTGTGGACTTAAAGGTAATGAGAATGAATTAGTTCCCAAAGATGTCTGACAGCCACTTCTGGTTTTTCTCTTTAGGTCTATCTTTAGCAACTAGTGTTTTTAGTAGTAACTTGCTGGTTTAGGGAACTGAAATTATCATTTTGGTTGACATAGGGGGTAGAACTTAACTTTTTTTTTTCAAAACCCTTAAAGTCATTAAGAGTTTCCATTCAATGATATGGTTTCTCTACACAGAAATATATAAAAAATGGGTCCCCATGAGAGATTTAAAATGATATTTTAAAATTGTCATATAACCCAGGACTGGGGCAGTTCATCGGTCACTGGTAATTAAAACAGTTGCTGTGCAAGCAGAGTGGCCTGAGCTGAAGCCCCAGGGCCAAGTAAAAGTCAATGTGTTTCATGTTTATTGTCCCACGACTTGAGAGGTGGGGACAGGAGAATCCCTTTGGCTTGCTGGCCAGACACTGTAGCTACACCCCTGAGATCCAGGCTCAGTAAGAGACACTGTCTCCAAAAACAAATCAAGTGTAGCACAATGAAGGAGATACTGGATGTTCACCTTTGTCCTTCACAAACAACTACCCACATATTCATGTGTACCTGCCTGCACACACACACACACACACACACACACACACACACTACTTCACATGCTCAAAGTGTAGCTTACATGACACTTAAACCAGCTGCAGGATAAAAGCACTTTCAGGTCCAATTTTTTATTCAATATTTAGAGGAACTCACTTTAGAATACTTGTTCTTTCAGGGTACTATGGCAAGTGCTTCTCCTTCAGTCAATAAGAGATAAACTAGGCTACATAATCATTTCTGAGTCCTCATGTATGGCTCCTAGCCTGACTGCTTTTTGAGAAAAACAAATAAATAAGCAAGCAAAAAATCCTGTCTCACAAGGGATACTTCTACACTAATTTAATTCCGGATAGGTGTTAGAGAATGTTGCATAAAATGTTCCATGTACAAATATTATTATTAATATCCTTAATTAATGCAACAACAGTTGCAGCACACAGATTCAGCCAAATTAGGAAAATTACATATTAGGTAACTGTGTTGCTAAGCAATATTACATACTCATTTTACTTAATTGCTGTAATTAGCATCTCCCAACAGATGCCACAATGCAAACCGAGGAGAGAGAGGGAGGGGGACACAGGAAGGAAAGAGGTTGGAAGGAGGAGGATGGAGGGAAAATAGAGGAAGGAACAGGCAAGAAGGAGGAGGGAAGGAAAAGACAGGAAGAAAGAGTCACTTGGATCTTGTAAAGTTCCTGTTGACCCCAAATACTTTTACTCATTGTTCACCCCAATGGGGCCCAGCAGTCCTCAGACATTTCAGAAACATACAATCATTACCAAGTATTGAACTGTTAGGTATGATCTTCCTTTCGCCCAGCCAGGAGTTGTGGGTAAAAAATGGCTGGGGAACCGCAGGATTCCTCATGCCAGTCTGTGTGTAGTCAGCTGGGAACACCCTGGGTTCCTCCAGCTGGAAGTTAGGCCTGGCTGCTCATTTAAGGCCTCTCCGTGGCTCCACGGTTCCTCACAGCACGGCCCCAACACACAAGAAAGTCCTTGGGTTTCCAAACAGGTTTATTGGCATGATGGATGGTGGATGGATCTGGATGCACACCCCCCTAAACCCAGGGCGGACCTCAGTTAAATAGCGAGGGGAAGGGGGCGGGGCTGGGGAGGATTGCTTAATTGGCTCCACCCTCTGGCCTTCAGGTACATTAGTATGTAAATCTCTCTAGGGCCTGGGGCCTGTTTATCACGCCCACCTATGTACATGACTGAAGAGTGAAGGTTGAATGGAGATTAGACCTCCTGTCAAGAGCCTGGGTTCTGGGGGCATGGCCAAACCCACAACCCAAGAACCAGGATACCCTTCCACTGGCCCAACAAGGAATAGCTAATTAGTTGGGTAGGTTTTTACTTTCTAAAGTCCTTTCATCTGAATATGGTGGGGAAAGTCACTCAATATCCCATCTTCCAGTAAGTTTGCAGCACTGATCGATCCTGACTAGCCATGGGGATGAGCGTAACAGAGAATGAACAGGGTGGGAGTTTGGAGCCCATTCTTGACTATTTCCTGGTATTAACCAAGTGGAGATGGTTGAGTGTCCTCCATTCTTCTCTCACTTGCCCATGACCTATCGCAGCCAGCTTTTAGAGGCAGTACAGAAAGAGAGACAGTGATACTCAATACATAGAAGCTTTCACCAATGGTCCTGTTTCTATAAGACCTTTATGGTATTTTGGGGTCCACTTAAATAAAAAGTCTATGTGCAATCAATCAAATGCTCAGGAACCCATATTTATAGTCTAGAATCTGAACCTTGTTCTATAAGCCCACAGGGACCATACTTTTTCTATTCTACTAGAAGGGGGGGGGCAAACTCAAGAACATCAGACATAGACAGAGAAGAAAATGAAAAGGAAAAAGTAAGGAGACATCTGTGGGTGTCTTTTGTTCATTTTATGTTCCTCGCCATATCTAAGCAAGACTTGTAACTTGATGGACAGTCTCATTTACAGCCATTCAAACAAAGCCTTAGGAAACTGTCCTCTGCAGCTATTTTTTTTTTTTTATCCAGCACTGTTAACACTGCACGTTTCATGACATCCTATGCAACTGCTAGTCATCTCTTAATATTCCCCTATCCCATCTCTGTTTTAATGAGTTTTTCATGTGCCATAGCACGCCTAGAATACACTTTCCAAAGAGATCTTTGAGAACATCACCACGTAAGGCAATGCTAATCAAAATCAGATCTTTTCTCCTGGGGGGGGGGGGGGGGAATGAACCATGTATGATCACCTGAGCAATAGCTCTTACAGTGCCTGGTTTTCTCTCTCCCACATTTTCCTTTTTTTTTCCCCCAAGAATTCTGCTTATCTTTTTCCCCCTTTTATTTTCCCCCACAAGATGCGGGAGCGGGAGCACGGGATTCGAACGCGTGCACCAAGAGACGCGCGCCCTCTGCGGGCGGGCGCCTTAAGGGCGGAACCACCGGCAGTTCGCTGCCTATGCCTCTTCTTAGCCTCGGTCTTCATATCTCAGGCACCAGGCATCTGTGATGCAACACTGTGTTTTCTTTAGAATGATTTGGGGCAACCTACTTTTCAGCCATTTGCACTTTCATATGAGGTATATTTTCAGATCCTAACAATTGCTAGTGTTTACTGAGCACTCATTTGGCATGACTCATTCTTTTCCTTTATTTTTTTTTTCCTGTTTTTTGTTTTTTTTCTGAGACAGAAGTTTCCATGCAGCTATGGATGTCCTAGAACTCACTCTATAGACAAGGCTGGAATCTAACTCAGAGATCTGCCTGCCTCTGCATCCCTAGTGCTGGAATTAAAGGTGAGCACTACAACTGCAGGCCTAGCATGTCTTATTCGTATGCTTCACATTTACATTTATAATATTTAGTCTTAGCAATAAGTGTAGAAACCAGAGGATGCTACTGTCCCATTACACAGACGAAGAAAGTTGGATATTGAGGCATGATGATAATTTCCCTAAGTTCATATTATAAATGAGTTTCCAGATTCATTCAACTTCTGGTTTGTCTAATGCCAAAGACAACTAGCCCTTTTAAGGCCAGGAAGCTAACCTGAGCTAAATAGCAAACGCCCTGACTGCCCTGAGGAATACATAGTTTAGCAGGCAGGACAGGGGCCAGCAACCAGAGAGTGCAAGACCAAGATGGAATGGCCGTGGGGAAGAGGTGCACCTCACATGATGATTTGTCTGAGTACAAGCTATGTCCTAGAGCCTCGAAATCTTTTATGCCATCCCAGGGCGGGCCTGTAGAATAGGCCCACATTTCCAAAGAGTGAGAATGCCTTTTGGGCTGAGTATAAACACCACAGCCTGTTTCTAATTTAACATTTAACAAGTGCAATTGGTCATATTCTCCAGGGGCAAGAGAGTCTAAATTTGTGAAGGTTGGCCTGAGGCTTTGACTACTTTTAGCAGTTAGAAACCAGGTTCATTCCTAAGGCACCTGAACACTTGGTATCAAAAGTTCCATGATCCTGGCTGCCAGGTGGCATGAAAATTGAGCAGTGTACACTCATCATTTCCTCTGCTCCCTGCCCTCCACTGTCTGTCAGGCCCACAAGTCCGTGTGAGATGTGTAGCAACCTCTTTTTCTTTGCAAGCTTTGTGTTTCTGAATGGTCATCAACCACTGGGACTGGGCGAGCAGAATTTCTTCATTAAAACTCTAGAATTCTAGAAAAATTGTGACTTTAATCCTCATTCTCTGGTGACTCACGTAACTTAGTAATTAGGATAATAATGATGATGATGATGATGATGATGATGATGATGATGATAATAACCCCAATACTCCTACTTCATGTGGGTAAGTGGACCTTTAGAATAATATTCAGCAATCTCAAACAAACTTTAGCTAAGCAAAATATGTTTTCCCAGGGATTCATAAAAAGTACAGGGGCAAAAATAGCTAAAGTTACAGCATGTTTGAAGATGTCCTGAGTTTGCTCTTGTAAATCAGAAGTGCCTTGTAAACTGGAATTCCCAGAGCCCAGAGAGGCCACAGAAACTTGTCAGTAGGAGAGATGCTTGCAAACTGCTGTGTGGCAATGGACATCGAGAATATGCTGTGAGCAATTATGATGCCACTATTATGAAAAACAACCAATTTTTATATTTAATGTATATTCGCATATACATAACGTATGTCTGGGCCTTGAAATCGACAATAACAAAAGAGACCCAACCAAATAAATCAGCTCTGAAGTGGGTGAAGAAGGAACTCAATTTAGAGAGAACCCTTTCATATTGGCTGTGGTGCAGCCAATGTCATCCCTCTGTGTGTAAAGCAACACAGCACCTGTGACAATCCAAACAAAGCTCCCCAGCTCAGCTAAGGGGAAAGGAGGAGGAGCCTCACAGGTGGCTTAAATCAGACATTACGTTAAATAAGGCTGTTCAGGTCATTGCTCTGAGCACAGTGGTGAGTGAATGATCGTGTACCATCCTTAGCTCATATGCTAACATCTTCACCACACCTAGCATAGCACAGCACACATATGCTAGGTCTTCACCCTAATTTGACCACATTCTGAATTAGGACCTTTATGGGACTGATTCAGGTAACTAAATCATAAAGATGGGGCCCCAATCTTGCACGAATAGTGTCCTCCTATGGAGAGACACTGAAGAACTGGCATTTTCTCCAGACATGTTCAAAAAGGGAGGTCATATGAAGATCCTGAAGGAAGATTTCTGTTCTAAACCATCAAGAGGACTATCACCAGAAATGACGATCCTGGAACCCTCACCCTGGACTCCCAGCCTCTAGAGTTCTAGGAGAATGAGTTCCTATTGTTTATTTTCCCCAGACTAACTGCAGGTGAATGCTCTGTATCTCAGACTCTAACCTCAACACCGTGAGCACTGACATAATGCCACAGTAGAAAATCCCAAATTGTAATCTTGACTTTGTTTCATGTGCAAACTGTTGTATGGAGTTCCATTTAGGCCATGCAGGTAAGGTGCACATATAACATAAATAAATTTTCTCTGTGTGTTAGGGCTCCCTCTCTCAAATATCTCATTACCTATACATAAATGTTACATATTCTAAAGAAAAATTCAAAATATATTTCACATAACAAGCCGTCAACATGCATCTTGTTTTCACTCAACACGAATCTTGTTTCAATATAATACATTAATTATATTGTCACTTTCATACTGTGATAGACATTATTTACCCATTTTTTTTCTTTTTTCTTTGCACAGGGAAGTGAGATCAGAAAGAAGTAACCACCTCATTGTCAAGTGGACTTTAAATGAAGCTTTATGATGAGTCTGAACTCAGTCTGTCAAACCATTTACCTCTCTATCTGCCAGCGTATGTAACTCATTTATGAAAATATATTTAAAAGAAAATTTCATTATTCATTTATATCCCATTAACATGCAGAATAATGGGCTTCCTTTAAGCCATCACATGCATGCCCCCGAGAATTGCTCATGATCACACACTTTGTTCCTCTACCTCATTCTTTCTTCCTCTCTCTGACTGTCCACCTCCTCACCTCCAGCTTCTTTCCGTGCATATGAGGGGTTAAGGAAATATATTGAGATGTTTTGTTTGCTTAGTTCTGCTTTTTACTACTTTGATACTTAGTCTTTAAAAAAAATGTCTTGGATTATGCTATGGTACCCACCTGCAAAATTTAGTTGGTCCCACATTTGCAGTGTTGTAAAAAAGGTTGCAATGTATTTGTGAACACCATGTGGAGGAAGGGATAAGGCATATTTGCGCACTTGCCATGAGTCAGTCTTACTCTAAGAAGTTTACATTGATGTAATAATTATTGTCATGACTAAATCAGATAGGTGTAGACAGTGCCTCACTAACTATAGATGAGCAATATGAGGCCAAAAGACAGGAAACTTGCCTAAGATTACAAAGCTGGCATTTGGAGCTAAGTTGTAAGCTTGCAGAACTGGTGACCTGGGAGGAGTATTTCTGTGCTAAGATGATACACATCAATTCATAGAGAGCCAAGGAAGACTGCAAACACCAACAGAAACCTTCGTGATACTATCCACAAGTATGTGCTCACTTCACAGTGGGACAGGAGGCACCACTTTCATTATTCGATGAGATTTAGGGACAGAAAGTACAGGAGTTACATTGTCATGAGAGCTCTTAACTAAGGACATATTGTGACCAGCGACCTCGTGCTCTTCTCATCATACTCTTCCCTCATGATAGACTATATGATCTCAAACCAGGATCCCAGAGAAACCATTTTTATGTGATACTTGGTCACAAGAAGAAAGAAGTATCTGATGCAGGAGGTAAAAAATGATGTACTTGATGAATAAGAGGTTAGGGAAGCAGTCTACATTTCCACGATTCTGCCAAGAAATGGAGAGTGTTGGCTTAGCCTCCCATCTTAGAGGCCAGCTTTGTGTGCCATCAGAGAATAGTTCCAGTTCCAGCTGAAGGGAACCCTGCCTTCTATGGCTAATTTGGAAGCCCTGCATAGATCTACATGAAGGCACAATCTCCTGACTCAATAGGCTGAGAAAAGGGCTTTGTTTTCATTGTCTAGTCTATCAAAGTCTTCACACAGAGTTTCCAAGGAGAAGCTGAACAGGATAAATGACCTACAGTGGCTGGTATCCAAGGTAAAAGTCTATTAAAAACCTATTTCTCCAAAGCACATTATCCCATAGGCTTTAGAGCAAAGACATCCCACTGAGTGTGTTTAACAAAAGATGGCTCTGGAAGACAGGAGGGTTGGTTAGCCTGGAGGTAGGCACTGTTCTGGAAAGAGAGAGAGACTAAGATGAAGATTCTTTGCTCTTACATTTCTAGACCACCACTCAGGAGCACATAGTGAATTATCTGCTAGCTGGAGGGGAAGAGGTGAGAACGAACGGCTGAGTCATCTGATTATTCTGAGCTTACTGTCAGATGGAGTTCAGAGTAATACCCATGGCCCGGACTTTATCCTTACATGTAGGTAGGTCTTGTGCATATACAGAATGAATTTCACTTTGTAGCTCAATGGTTAGCCTGTGTTATTTGGGAGGGTGGTGGTAAATTGAGAAAGCATGTCCTGCCTTCAGCTATCCTTTAAGATTAGTAGTAAGCACTAATATTTTTATATTGTGTTATGTTCTAACCAGCTACATGTATATACTTGAAGGGGACTTCTGTTTTCATTTTCATATAAAAAAAAAAGGTTTATGGCTTTGGATTTCTTTATGTGCTTTGCCCAAAAATTCTCCTTGGCATGCCTGTTACCTTTATGCCTACATTCACATATTTTTGGCATGCTGCCCTGGAAGATTCTCATACCCCATTCTCTGTTTGTAAGCTGACATCTCTCCTTCTGGAGGCTTTGCTTTTAAGGGTCATCTGTCAGCTGTCAGTTTCCTTAGCAATGGCCCTGAGCCTGGAGCTACTGAGCCGGCTTGGCTTGTGCAGTCAGTGTTAAGACCCCAAAGATGATAACTATCCAGCATCTTTAGCTGCTGAAAGAGGGCCAACCTGCTGAGTGAGGTTGAGACAGACTGAAGGAATCATGTACTGGTGATTCTCCACTTATGATGAGATTGCATATTGATAAACCTAACACACCTCCAAAATATAGCCTACAACTCACTAAATATACTTACCATATTTAACACCACATTTAACTTAGCAACATAGGATACCATAGAATATGAGTTGTTTATACTAAGGTACAACATTTCTGCATTATCATAGTGTTAAAAAGTCAGAAGCTGATCTGTAACAAGTCAGGCATTGTGTGTATAACTGTGCATGTACTGTAGGAAGCACTGGTACATATTGCTTTTGGAAGTTGGGGGAACATCCTGGACATATGCTGTCTGTCATGTTAGCCACTAGCTGTCAAGAGCCATCTAGGAGAGGCCAAAGCTAGCAGGTAACCTTGCTGGAGGTGGCTCATCATTTTTGCATGGCTTATGATGGGTGAGCTCTGAGAGGCAAGGTCCCATCTTAGGACTGCTTCTTACAGCTGATATGTCTTTTCCTGTTACTATTACACAATCTAATGATTTCTGGGCATTAGCCCACCCTACTGGTCAGATTTCCTGCAGATCAACATAAAGATACTTTTATGAATTAATGCTATTTAGATGAATTTATGATTTTATAGAATTCCTGTTTTGATTCGAATAATTTTAGGAAGAAAGTTTAAAGAGATGGTTTTAGTTACTTTGCTAGAAAGATACAACAAAGTTAGAATCAAGAATAGAATGTGCCCACTCTTCATAAAATAGTAAGTAAAGGTTGCATGATAAGGAATACAATGAGCTTTCATAATTACACTCAAAAGAGAAATAGGCTTGGGATAAATTTATGATCAAGGAAAAACATTTATTCTAGGTCAGATCCAAGGATAAAGCCACAGGTGTGCACTATGATATAATGGGAGGCCATGTGAAATGTTGCTTTGAACTTATAATGAGCTTATAAAATGAAACACTGCTTTGAACTTAATATCAACATCTTTCTGTAACTCCCTTTTGTGTAACATTTTATCTATGAGATAATTCTTTTTTATGTAGAGAACTTTTTGTCTAAAAGCTATAAGAAAGCTAAAAGCAATAATAAAATTGGTTGTAGCCATTTCTACTACATCCAGAATGTGTGTGCTTAAATTCTCCCGTTCTTCCCCCCCCCCCGGTTCACAATGAGTTAATAAGCTCCAAAACTCTTGCCTGGCCAGCCTGGGCAAGAAAAAAAGGAACTCTAACAATTAATTCTTTACTTAATTTCCTGCTGCTGCCAGCAGAAATGTCTATCTATACACAAGACTATGTCTAGTCTATACATGTACACTTAAGAGTTGAAAGAGGGGGGGGGTGACCAGGTGGGGGAAAAAAGAATTGAAAGAGTTCAGAGCTTGTCACTGGGCATTCTTGCCTGTCCCAGATAATTAAGTTCTGTTCTGCCAGTAATATTGACCCCATAAGCCAGCTGTCACTGTCACTGGGCTCATATGCTGCCAGCATGAACCCAATTGCCAGTGCCATACTCCTTTTTGCCACATGGCTTGGTTAACCCTCTGATGTCAAATCTGGCTTTTGACAACCAGCCACCTATTGCTATTGAGTACTTAAATGTATTCAATAAGACATAAATTACACTTTTAGTTTTATTTACATTCAGTCTGCTAAAGGAAGAGTATGTGGTGAGTGGGTGCCATGTTGGAGAACGAAGAGTTCTCTGCAGAGTTAGGTGGAGGCTCTAAAACTATATTCTATACACCTTGGTGGTTTCTGGCTCATCTCATCCCTCCTTCCTTGTCCTCTTAGAAGTGCCTGTTTAGTATTTCCTTTCCCTTCAGTCATTGTCCTCTCTTCCACCTCTGGGGAGCCTAAGTGTAGCCTCTCTAGGTCTTCCAAGTTCACCAAGTGACACTATTGCTGTGATTGGTCACATTGTGAAAGAGTTGAAAGCAACCTCATAGAAAGAACTATGTCTTCTAGAAACTCAAGACTTTGCTGTCATAGAAATATGGCTTAATTTTTTTATCTATTTGTTTCTCTTTTCTTCATCATGGAATTGGAACCATGTATGAATTAAGCAGATACCCCTTGACCTTTGTGATTTTTATACCAATGTTAAGAATATCTACTCTGATCATGCTCATGATTGTTACTACCTCCCAAGACCCTCAGTGGTCTCCAGGGCTCAGACTGATGATAGCACAAAAGCACAGTGAACAGGCTAACCTGAATCGACCTCTACTGGCTCCAGGATATGGTTCCCTTCTGACCAAGAGCTAACTTCCTCACTCTTCTGAGCCCTGGGTTCTGAATCTGGGGGAGGCACCATACCACAGCCTTGCGAGACATATGTAAGAGCTCTGGAAAAGCTCTTATGCTAAGAGTTGGACACCTGACCAGGACAGCTACTGATTCTCATGTCCTTGATCTGCAAGGTCATGTCTGGGTTCTGACCCCACCACACTGTAATATATAGGAAACAAAGGGCTCTGCGGGTATATTTCTTTTCTTCCTGGGAAGCCTTGCCCCCCCCCCCTCTGGATCCCACCACCATTTTCTGGAGAGTTCTCACTCCAGCTTCAATTCAAACATTATTTTTCAGCCTCTCATCTAGGCAGTAGTCAACATTTTGTTCTTGTTGTATTTGGCATAAATAGTTCCTTAGCTTTTGGTGCCCATCAATGTATTTGTTCTTGGAGTTTGAACTTTATTTCAGCCTTCATCCTAATTATAACTTCTGGCATGTAGCACATGAATGGTGAATGCTGAAGAATGAATGAATGAATGAATGAATGAAAGAAAACACAATCTTCATTGGTCATCATTCCCAGAAGCTGTGAAGAGGAACCTGAGAATGAGCTGGAGTTAGTTTTATCTCCATGGTTTCCAAAGTTACCTGGAAACTATTCTATCTCTACTTTCGTTCCTGACAATTGCTATGGGAGGCACCAGCTCAGTCTCCCCTCTGAGAAATTGGAACCATGTCTATGTGCTAATTTTTGTTTGTTTTTTTTTTTTTTGCTGCATGGATTCCTTGTTATGTGAACATGAGTGTTGTGGATATAAATCACACCGTGAAGGTGACCAGCCTGAGTTAGCGTGGCATATTCCCACCTGTGTGTATACATGTTAAGATGGTTACTATCTTCTTTTATAATGTTGTACTGTACCTGAAGAATTAAATTCTGCCACAAGTTTTGAAGCACGGAAGATCCAACACTTTTTTTTTATTGTTTATACTGATGTAGAGATGGCTCCTCTTCTTTGAAAAATCTCCCTGAAATTTACTGGGGGACTCAACATTTCTATTTCAAGTCAGCTTTGCTGGTGTCTACCATGAACTACAGCAGGAAGTCAGAAGAATTTCAACTCTGTTAAGTGTTGTCATTGTTACAGCCTATTCAACTGCCTCTGGTTCTCTTTCCTGTGACTAAGCTTTGATTATGATTGTTGTTAGGAGTAAGCACTTGTGTGTCTACCTCATGACAGATGCTTAAAGTGTAGGTGAACTCTGATGAGTCTGCTGGACCAAACTCTAAAAGGAGCCTTCCTCACATTGTCCAACAGTTCACCCAACAGAAAAGCAAGGGTTCTTATTGACAGAGACTATGTCAGGAAGGTGAAAATTAGATTTATATGCTCAACTTCTAAGAAAAATCACAGTGGCATAGAAAGGATTAGATTAGGATAGCTCACTGTTATAAACCACTCACAGAAAGGGCCAGAAGCTGAGGCCAGGCCTGGGAATTTTCAACTACTTCAAGACAATGTTCAAGTTTAATTCACTGTTTCTTAAGGACGCAGGCCTTTAAGGAAGAGGACACAACTATGATGCACTCCGACTGTATTTTATGACATGGCTGATAGCAACACTGCTACAGTGAACATGGAGGATAGCTATCTCTTTGAGATACCAGGTTTAATTCCTTTCAATATATCTCCAGAAGTGAGATTGCTAAGGCAAATAGTAATTTCATATTAACTGTTGGAGGACTTTCTACACTGCTTTTCATAGTGCCTACCTCACTTTATAATCCCAACAATGGTGGACAAGGGCTCCTAAACCAGCATTTAAAAAAAAATTAGGTTTTTTGAGGCCTGAGGGCAGCAGAAGACACCCAGTGCCCCACTGTGGCCTCCTGGGGCAGGGCTGCGGCCACCACTATAAGTAACAAATATCTGATGGAGACGTAGAATAGATAGAAAAGTCATTTTGTTGTTTGTGCTTGGTTGTGTCATTTCCAAACAAAATCATTGCTAAATCCAATGACATGATGGTGTCTTTTGAGGATTTCCTTGATTTCAGATGTTATGTTAAAATATGTTTCTAATATATTTTGAGTTGATGTTTTTCTATGTAGTTTCAAATAATAAACCAGTTTTATTGGTTTGCACGTGGATACCCACGTTCTCCCAGCACCATTTACTGATGTGACTATGCTTTCCTCATATGTCTTCTCTTCTTGGCACCCTTGTCAAAGAGCAGCTGACTGTCCATGGGTGGATCTATTTCTGAACTTCCCATTGTCTTCCATGACTACACACATTGTTGTATCAGTATTATTTGCTTTTGCTCTCCACTGGCTTAATTTTGTACTTGGAATCAGTGAATGTGAGGTCTCCAAATTCTCCTCTAAAAGGAAAATGTAATGTGGCCTGGTGTGTGTGTGTGTGTGTGTGTGTGTGTATGTGTGTAATTGAATGTTATTCTGTTTTTTTAAAGAAAGAAAAGTTCAGCTAAGTAAAATAAGTCAGGAAGAGAAGGACAAATACTTTGTGGTTCAACTTAAATGAAGAGCTTAAACTGTCAAACTCACAGTAATAGAGACTTTCACATTTGTTACCAGGAGCTGAGCTGATGAAGAAACTGGTAGGTGTTGGCCAAAGGATACAATATTTCCATCAGGAGAAATAAAGAGGGTAGGAGAAACTTCCTGAAGGTGATGGATGCACAATATGGCATTGGTTGGGGAGGTGGTTTTGTAGATGTGAATGTCCCTCTGCACCCAATCATATGCTTTACATGTACAGTTCTTTGTGTGTCAATCATAGCCCAGTGAACTGGTCTAAGAGAAGACGCAATTCACACAAGTACCTAGTACATTGATCATTCCAAGAAACAGACAGAACGAGGTGTTCCCACCTTCCACAGGACCATCACACAGACCAGGAGGAACTTTATGGAAACTCTCACGAACAAAAGGAGTCATTTGCACAGTCTCTCTGTGATGGTGGCAAGCAAAGGCCCATGAATAATGATTGTGCTCCAATACTAAGACCGGAAACACATGAATCTAGTTCATTTCCAAAGGACAGGATAGAGAGCCAGGAAAATTTCCAGTCTGGGATGTCACACCAATGTCCTGGTTCCTTGATAACAGATGAGTATTGTGTTGTCTTGTCTCCATGTAGCTTTGTGTTTAACCACAGATAGTAATATCCCTGGCTAAATATGTGTGTCTGTACTCTTGAGGAGCTCTCAGCCCCTGCCATACAATTAGACGGCATGAGAGTATATTGAAATAATCATAATTAATTCAAACAGCAGCCAAGGCTACCTGGTAGCAAGAAGTGGGTATGAATGCATCGGGCTGAACCAGGCCTCTTTCCTCCGTGGCATGCTGTCGTAGATTAAAAGATCTTTCTCAGTCAGAACAACCAGGGCTGGTTTCCACTGTTTCTCACTCTCTCCGGGCACCTGAAACAGAAAGCACAGAACTGTGAAACAGCTAGAGGACAGGATGAGCAGAAAAGAGACATTAGCATCCCTTCAATCAGAGGGGCTTTGTTAAAACGAGTGTTCTTCGGTTCAGGCTTCAGTAGTTGAAATGGAAAGAAAGAACTCCAGCGTGATTCTAGCCTTTCCCAATCATTGGAAATATCTGACATCTCAAGGGCCCCAGATGTGCTTTCTGTGCAGCTGAGAAGCCTCATTCCCAGCTGTGCCGCTCACCTGTCAGTCAGTGCTGAATCATTATCTCACAGTGGGAGGCAAATGCTTGGGGGAGTCAGGGCTCCCATCTCGTGCTCTAGTGGAGCACTTTTCTTATGAAAAAAATTTGAACAAATTTCCAAAAGGCACTGAAAAGTATCCTGTGGAGCCACGTGTCTCCTCATTTGGGTGTAAGGCATGCAGTCTCGGGAATTTCTCCGGGGATTTGGCATCACTTTAAAATTTTCTCTTTGCCATTGACTGTTCAATCTTACTCAATGAAGAATATGTATTTAACTCAAGGATCAGGATGGCCAAGCAGGAACAGGGCAGAGAGCACCAGTTGCATAATTGGACCAGATGCATTTGCATTCCCTTCCGATGCTGAAACCTGAGATCACCAGTCCACTGAACTCAAATTCTGCCCACGAAAGTGCTCGTTCAAACATGGGGACCCAGATTAAGCTTGTTGGGAATGTAGAATCTCAGCCCCATCCAGATGGATATTTATCGGGATGCTCCTTAAGGATTAAGAAAGCACTGCTCCAAGTTAGGTCAAAGATTCCTTTTGACAGAGTTAGCTCCTCAGTGCAGACAAGTTTTGTATAAGCCATCACTTAAGGTCTATTAAGAATACAAGTAAACCTAACCATAAACCAAATTCAAATTACAGCTCATTCCTCCTCCTTTGTATTTCAAAAGTATGTATGCATGTATGTATACATGTATGTATGTATTAGGTATGTGTGTATTTTACCCATGTGATCTTTAGCATGCATATGGAGTTTGGAGGATAATTTGCAGGAGTCAGTTGTCTCCTTCTACCATGTGGGTGCTGGAGATCGAATTTATGTCATCAGGCTTAGAGGCAAGCACCTTAACCTGCCAAACCACCTTGTCTGCCCATTCCTTTCATTTTAATCATTTATCATTCACCTATACATATACTGTATGCATATAAATATATAATTGTTCCTATATATGTATATATAACTATTACTATATATTATAATAATTTTTTACTTGTTGATTAAAATAGTTTTATTTCTATATACTGCTATTTTTTTCTCTTGAGACAGAATCTCACCTAGGCTCGCTCCTCCTGCCCCAGCCTCTTATGGGCTGAGATGACAAGCTTACACTATCATGCCTGGCTTCAACATCACATTAAGTACCACAGAGAAATCTGAACAGAGGGGGAGGCACATGCATGCGGCCTCTTTTCCCACCAGCAAGCACCATAGCCAGTGCAGTAGTAATCAGTGTCCAAAGGAGAGGAAATGTGCAGCCTGTACTCAGGTTGACTTTTCTGAGTTCTCTGTGTAACCCAAGGACAGTTCTGGTGTTCATGAGTGGTCTTAACTTCTGTTGCTTCCCTGTCCATGCTGAGAAACACATGTACCCCCAAAGGTGAGCAACGTGAACCCTGCAGCTGGGAAGCCAGAGTACCAATCCTGCTTCACAGTTTGCTAGCTGTCAATCATCTGATTCCTTTGTATTTTAGTTTCTGCACCTGTAAAATGGTAACTCAGCCTCTGAGCAGAGGATGGTGTGAAGATACACGAGTTAGCATCTCTAATAGAGGGCTTAATGCAACACAGAGCAAGCACCACGGAGGTACGTGCTGAGGAGCTCCTAGTGCCCGATGCTACTCAGGTGATTAAGTGCGGCCGTGAGTATGATGTGCTTAGCAGCTGGCAGGTGATAGAGAGATTGTACTGCATCCGCTAATTTTTAAAACTGTTGTTGGAAATGTGTCCTTTAGACGTGGAATGAATAACATGAAGACACTGTCTTTCCCTGTGGAAAACTATAAGATGAATTAATGTACCTTTGATACCAACAATGTAGTGTTTTTCCTCTACTTTTCCCAAGCTCCCTGCCCTGGAAGAACCCTTCTTTAACATTTAATACATCACTGCCTTCCATTAATTCCAAACAGCGACTTGCTTCCTAAAGAGCATCCTTGCCTTCGTGTTTGTAGAGCTATTTATACTAGAATGTGAATGACTGACTGGTGGTGTATCTTCCCTCCCTTTAGTAGTTTATGCATACTAAATGTTTCTACCTTTAGCTTATTGACTTTGTATCACTTTCCTACAACAGAGCAGGAACATCTGCAAAAGGTCAAAACAGATTAAGAAGGAGAAGTACCAGCCTTTACAAGGTGAATAAGCTATGTGTGTGTCTCAAGGCAATTAAGTTGTAGTTTGGGAAAATAGATCGAAATAAAAATTTCCAGCTTCTACATTAAACTAGTAAATTACCTTTCCAGGTCATTAACTAAGACTGGAGAAGCTACAAAATGATCCTCCCAGGGTGGCTATCTTACCTAGTCAGCTCTGATCCATTAATGTTGACTGAAATCAGTCATTTAAATATGAACATTAAAAAAATATCATGATTCTTGAGAAACAATTTGAAGTTTTCAGAATGAACCTGGCCAGTAAATATTAATGGTGGCATGATGCCCTCTGTACCCATGGGGTCAGTGACACAGCCATTTGTCCAGTGGTATGCATAGGTTTGAATCATTCCAAAGCCTTACATATTTTATGGTTTATTCAAGTTACCTATGTGGGATCTCTTAACATACACCGTGAGAAAACTCTGAAGGGCTATTTCCCACCACCACTGTGTGTAGATCTGTTGTTTTCATTCTGCATAAATTCTTCAGAGTAGTAGGCTGCCCACGAGAACAACTGACTAAGCAAGAAGGAAAAAAGTCCTATTAAAGAACAAAATTTGGGATCCAGAGAGATGGCATAGTGGATGGAGTGGATGAAGCATTTGCTATGCATCCATCTGGATTCGAGTTCTAATCCCTAGGGCCCACACAGGAGTAGGGTAGGCATAGATGCCACCAGTAATCCCAGCACCCAGAGGGCAGGGCCAAGGAATCTCCAGGGCAAGCTGGGTAGCTGGATTAGTTAGGCATGCTTCAAGGTCAGCAACACACTCTGCCTGTTAGAGTAGAGAGCAATGCCCTTGTGTATATCCCGATGAATATGCCTCTCTCGGAGATATTACACACTGTACTCATGAAAGGAAAAAAAAAAAAAAACAAAAACAGGATTTTGAAAAAAAAAAAAAAAAAACATGTTCCACATGAGCCCCACTCTGAATCCCTTGGAAGCACATTTCTTTTTGTTGTTGTTATTATTGTTAAACTCAAGTATTTGTGCTATTGTTCTGGTGACAGCTTCTGTTAGAAATCTATCCTCTCTGGTACCCAATCGTAGTCGAATGTCAATGCAACAGTTCTGGGGGGAACGTCTGCATTTGGTTAAAACATGATGCAGTCATGTCTCCAGTGGCTGTAGCACTGTCCACCTCCCCCTGCCATTCTGCTTCAGATGCTGTAACTGTCAGTTGCTGAAGCACTCATTGCATATATAACAAAGAGAGTGAAGGACAGGCAATGGGAAGACAGTCCATTCTGCAGGAATTCAGAAGCAGTGGTAGACAGATTCATTTTCAGTCCCACAGCACATCCGAGGACAGGTTTGCAAACCAGTATGAAGGATGGGAGGGGTGGAAATGAAAAATGAAAGGTGGACATGGAGAGAATTATAGTAAATGAACCCCCTTGGGATCGCAGTCCCAATGAGTCCCAAACATTAAGTTCACGGGTAACAAACTTTGTCCCCTGTTTAGATTAAACTGTAAATCCTAGAACTTAGTGGGAAAAGCACAGGCAGTTGAAATGGGGTTGTGTGCTGGTGGGGTGCTGACACCTCATTGACTTTAAGTCTTTATCTGTTATTCCTGAGAGTGGTTCCTATTGATCCTGGAATAGCATTTGAAAGACATTGACCTTGTCTCCTATGAAATATACAAAATATGCTTCTAAAATGATACTTTTATCAACACCTTTTGAGGCTGAAGGGGGTGGTTACTGTTAATACAAAGTCAGTCTTCAAGATTAAAGAAATCACTAATAATACCCATGGAGATACCCATGGAGGGCGTCACAGAGTGCCTTGTACAGCAAGCAAGCAAATCTTAGTATTAGCTAGATTGATTATTCCATTAAGTAAGGATAGTGATGGCAGATTCAAGATATGGATGGGCTAGAACAAGGACTGCTTGCCTCACCTGACTTGATGTCCTCATTGGCCAATGCAATGACAAAGTGGGTTTGAGTTTGTATGAGTGTAATGGCTTTCAAAGTTCAATCATTTAAAATTTCTCTCTATCTCTGTCTCTCTGTCTCTCCCTCTTCCTCCCTCTCCCTCTCTCTCCCCCCTCTCCTCCCTTCTTTGTGTGTGTGTGTGTGTGTGTGTGTGTGTGTGTGTGTGTCATAGCATACAGGGGATCAGTTCTCTCCTGCCACAATGTAGGATGTAGGGATTGAACTCAGATCTTTCATCTTGGCAGCAAGCACCTTTAGCCACTGCATCATTTCACCAGCCCTGAACTCAGTTTTTTTCTTTTAATTTAAAAGTCTCTGCCATAAAGCCACAAAGATTCTTGCTTTATGATTCCTCTTGGTTTTAGGTCTCTTTTTAATCCCTCATCTGACTCAGTCT
Source organism: Arvicanthis niloticus (assembly GCF_011762505.2). Classification (NCBI taxonomy): domain Eukaryota; kingdom Metazoa; phylum Chordata; class Mammalia; order Rodentia; family Muridae; genus Arvicanthis; species Arvicanthis niloticus. The sequence continues at coordinate 32,615,335 of NC_047670.1, forward strand.
TCTATCCTCTCTGGTACCCAATCGTAGTTGAATGTCAATGCAACAGTTCTGGGGGGAACATCTGCATTTGGTTAAAACATGATGCAGTCATGTCTCCAGTGGCTGTAGCACTGTCCACCTCCCCCTGCCATTCTGCTTCAGATGCTGTAATTGTCAGTTTCTGAAGCACTCATTGCATGTATAACAAAGAGAGTGAAGGACAGGCAATGGGATACTCCTTTTCCGCTTTCTATTTAAGCAGTGGTAGTGGAACAGGTTCATGATCTTTGGAGTTAAAAAAAGACTTGCTTCAAAATCTTGCTCTGCTACTTCCCAGCTGAGGGATATGATCAGAGCCCTGGACTCCCAGGTAACTTGTCCTCAGATGTATCACCCACTGAAATAGCCTCCCTGCACGCACACTTTGTGAAGATGAAGTGAGAGACAGAGTAGATGCTGGATGTGTTTGGTTGTCCCCGTGCCATGCTTTGCATGGCTCTAGGGATGACCTAACTAGAGTGGTGAGTGAATAAGGAAAAGATAAACACATGGGAATATAGAAAAGCTGTGATTGGGTGGACTGGGATCTCTGGTTGAGAAGCCACAGCACCCAGGAAGTTCAGTGTATTTATTATATACAGTTGAACAGGGAGGCAGGAGTACCACATAAATATAAGCAAGGAGGTAGGATTATTATATATAGCTGAGCAAGGAGGCAGGTTTAGATCATCTCAGTAGGCGCCGTCTCTATAGGGGTGCATTCTTCAGGCTTTAGGGAGGAAAGCTGTGGTAGATATTTCCTATGCACACCGTCAATAATCACAGTTGGACCCAAAGGTTTTGCTATCTTCTGAGTGTCATCCAGGGAAAGTTTTGCTACTCCTGTAGGTCTGAGACATTAGGGTTCTTGACATGGTCTTGCCCAAGTTAGCAATATACACTTCCCGAGGACTTCACTTATTTCTTGCACTCCCGTATCGCTCCTTGCTGTACTGGGCAGCTTAGAAACAAAGACTCAAATGTAGGGACAGTGACTGATAGCAAGAAAGAAAGTTCTGGAAAAGTTGATGACAACTTTTAAATTGAAGATGCTGGTTATCTTGGCTAACTCTTGATTCATCTGCTTCCCCTCAAGTTGCCAGCTCTTTGGAACAAAGGAAGAGATACTGGTGTAATAATAATCAGCATTTATCAGATTCAGAATGCTTCACAGACACCAGGTAATTAACCCCTGTACCAGCTTCAGGGACGTTGTCACAGATAGAACACAGACAAAGTGCACGGCAAGTCTGCTCACATCTCCAGCTTCTTCTAGCTCAGGCTAAACAATATGGAGGACCCAGCAATTGGGAGCCATGGACAGATAAAGGCAAAGGAAAACGGGAAATCAGAAAGGACTACTTAAATCGAAAGGGACATGGGGAGATGACTTCAAGTACTTGCTATGCAAACCTGAGGACCTGAGTTCAGATACCCCATACTGTAAAAAGCAGATGTGATGGTTTACCTCTGTAATCATCATACAAGGAAGGCAAAAATGGGATCCCTGCTGCTCACTGGCCAACTAGTCTAGCAAATCACTGAGCTTCAGTGAAAGATGTTGTCTAAAAAATTCAGGTTGAAAGTGCTAAGTATACCTGATGTTGATCTCTGGCCTCCACATGTACACACACACACACACACACACACACACACACACACACACGCCTATGCAGCAAACTAGGCAGAACAGACAGATATAGCAACTAGAAAAAGAAGGTATAAGGAAGTGTTGTCCTGTCCAAACGTGGAGGAGGATGTGGTGCTAATAAGATTCTCATATATTTGGTTGGAATGCACAGTGTAGGGATTTCTTCGAAGGTTTAACATGCACATATCTTTTTGGCTCAGCTACTTCTTGCATTTGAATTATGCCAAGAGAAATCAACATATATGACTGTATGAGATGCTTAATTTTTCACTGTAACTTGGCCATGGATTTAGAATCATCCAGGAGACATACCTCTGGGCATGTCTACAATAGCACTTTCAGAGACATTTAACTGAGGAGGGAAGACCTATTTGGAATGGAGAGTCCACCATCCCATAGGCTACCATCCCAAACTGAATCAAAAAGAGATATCAAGTGTACTACCAATGTGCATCTCTCCCTGCTTCCTGCCTGTGGACAACACTGAACAGCTGCTTTCGTTTTCTGTTTTCATGCCTTCTCTACCACAATGGACTGTGAGCCAACATCTACCCCCTTCCTTCAGTTGCTTTCACTAGATCTTTTGTTCCAACAATGAGAAAAGTAACTAACATGACACAGAAATATATAGGGACAGCCTTAATAACATTATTTTAAATATCTGTATTCTCCAGAACTGAATGTCTATCAATAGGTGAATAAGTAACCAAATGTTATACATCTATATAATGGGAAAAAAGGGAAAACAAAATCAAAGAATGAACTATTCATGCATACCATAACGTAGATAAATTCAAATAGTTGTGCAATGTAAAATAAGCCACATCTAAACTATATATGGTGTATCATTCAATTTACACAGAGTCTAGAAAATATAAATTAATTCATTGGATAGTCATCTCTTGAGGAAGGAAAAAAATTAGATATAGTTGTTTGGAAAAAGCAGCTTCCAAAATAGCAATACATTACAATAAACTTTTTATTTTCTTAAGACATACACACATGAAGAATTATCTATCGAGAGTGGAACTTTAGGTAGTTTTGTTTCATTAGTTTACAATAAACCACGAACAAGCGCTACTAATTTAATTTATTCAATATTGTAATAAAATATTTTAGAGAAACACGGCTTCTCCCAAGATTGCCTAGAGAAGGGTACTGATGTAAGACTCGGGCTTACTGTTTAAACAAGATCACAAAATCACTAGACCTCTTGGGAGTCATAGCACCCTGTTTTCAGACTTCACAGGGAAGAACAGAGACAGGGAATCCATCATAATCAAGGGGCTGGAACCCAGAGCATTTTCAGAGTTCCTTATTCCCTCTCCACATTTGCAAGCAGAGTTGATTTCTTATGAACTGTTGTATTTACTGAGCGTGCGAAGGTCAGATGCTAATACACTCTAACAGGGACCTTTGGTGACTCTATTAGAGGTAACGTTGTGTTCGGTGGGACTTCATAATGGAGCCAACCTCAGGGCAGAGCACATATCCATTGAGATGGGCATGCAGCTTGGTTTTAAATCTCCTTTCACTGAATTACATTAGAGAGAGATGAGGTGGGGGGGGGGGTTCAGCAGAGTCTGTTCTCCTTCACCAAGCCAGTCACTACACAGGGCCCTGTCAATCATAAGAACCTGGTCTCTCCACAGCTTTCCACTAATACCACAGCACACTCTATGGGATTCCAATTTATTCTCTCATGCAAAAAGAAAATGATGTTGGATCTCTTGTGGGTTATTCTATGTCTACATGTAAGTTCAGGACAAATTGTTAAGTTGGACTACTAACTCAGACCTGTCTTCCTGATGAAGCTGTGACTTACCGTAAGTTTAGGAAGGTTATCCACTAGTGCCTTTCTTGGCCACCTGAAGACAGACTTGCTGGCATTTACTGTATATGGGGAGGAAGGGTATCTCTCTCCTTTCTGCACCTTTGTCTACTTCCATCTAATTAACTTCCCTCAGGTACAGAGGTATCAGTAGCCTGATTATCTAGATGTGAACTACATTCAAATGTGTTTTACTAATAGGCATAGTTGCTCTTGTCTGGAGCCCTTGTCTGTGGTCACCATCAAGTCTCCGCAACTGCAAAGCTAGAGTACATACACCGAGCTGATCCTAGCCTGGCCATCGCCTCCCTTTGCAGACCCAGCATGCACAGCAGGTGAGCAAGACATACCACTTATGTCAAGTTCTCAAAGAACATATAACAAACCTGTGGCCCATGGTATGCATACACCCTAGGAAAGCTATGAATGAGGTCTAGCACAAGGTTTGTAAACTTTCTTAAGACCTCATGAGACACCTTTTTTTTTTTTTTTTTCAAATCAATTATCTTGTTCTCAAGCACAAATTTCATACCGAAAATGGCAGTTAAAATGTTTGATCTAGTCAGAATTTTTAACACATGGTTATGGTTAGCAAGCACTTCAAATGGATCTAGGTAGGAAACACCAAATAAAGATAAAGGATGGATTGTTATTTCATCCTAAATCCTATTCTGAACCTCCATGTTGACCCTCTGAAAGAAATTCTGGCCATGAGCTAGGCCTCTGAAATGGGTTCTACTGTGTATCCATTTTGCCATCCACACTTTGAGCAATCTGTGTACTCTTAACCTGACTGCACTGATTTCATGACCAGAAGCTTGATCCTAGAGAAACCTCCATGGCCCTCAAATCCTCTTCATCTCCCAGTCCCAATTTTAGGCATCTCCACTTGTCTGCCATGGAAAGCTTCTCCCAGATCACTCAGCCTCAGCTCTGAAAACCCTCCAGGCATCATCTACAGGGCTTAGATTCAAATGCATATTTGTCACCCACTGTCAGTGTCTTCGACCACCTGGAAACATCCTGGGCTCTTCTGCAGGGTGTGGCCACTTCCTTTGGATGGTTTAAAACATGAGTTATTTAAAATGAAGACCTATGGTTTGTATGACGATACTTTCTAATACTTAATAATGCCTTATCCTTCCCAACCTGTGAACACCCCCTTCTAATCTTGTTTACTCCTTTGCTCAGCTCCTTCTTTTCCCAGGAAATCCCAAAAGTAAATTTCAAAACTATGCCCTGCCTGAATTATATGATCTTACTGGACTAAGGTTGAGATTGTTTGCAATTCGTTAAATCTTTGACTAGATCAACTTTGTTTGCAATTCATTAAATCTTCTAAGAGCAGTAATAAGTTAGGAGGGCGATTGAGAGAAGACGCTTGGGAGAGAACTCGGCACATTTGCTGGATTGAGTCATGTAAAGCTGGGGCTTAAAGGTTTACAGGAGGAAAATAATCCTGTTTATTGAAGGAAAGTAAGAAGTATGTGTGTGTGGGGGGGGGAGTGTTGCATCAAAGAGCCTGTGCCAAGATCAGTACAGTTTTCACAAATCCATAAACTAAAATGGTAACACTCAGATTATTGTCTTTGTGGGAGACAGGGCCTTTGTGGATGCTCTTTATTGTGTTAGAAGAAGTTTCTATAGGATGAGTTTGGACTCCATTAGTTACAATGCTGTTTCAGAACCCCTGGCAAGAATCGACTTCGGTGAGCAGTGATTGATCTCATGCGGTCGGTCATCACAGCGAGCAAGTCATGGCCGAAGACCATAAGCAGCTAGTCAGTCATGTTGCATCCTCACCTCAGACAGGAATCCAAGAGCGAATGCAGACTGGCACTCAGCTCTCTTTCCTCTTCATACTCAGTCCTAGACCTAAACTCATAGATTTGCACCATTCGAATTTTGTGTGGGTTTCCCCACCTCAATTAACTTTATCTAGAAATTCCCCAACAGACATTTCCAGAGATTTGTTTCCAGTATGATTCTAGATCCCATCAAGTTGACGATCCATCTTCACCATGCCAGGCTCCCGAATCCAAAATGTTATGTACACAGAGGAACTGTGAACTTAGACATAGCAAAGAAATGAAGCTGTGTGAACAATGGATGGAAACACGATGCTACATCTTCAAGCCAAAGATCACCAGCAATCTCAGGGTGACTTAGCAGCTAGCTAAGAAACACAGGACATAATCTTTCTCATGTCGCTAAAAGGAAAACAACCTCGTCTGTATCTTGTCTGTATCTTGACCTTGGACTTCTAGCTTCTGAAACTGTGAGACAAGTTTCTGTTGCTAAGCCATGCAGTTTGTGGTTCTATGTTTGGCAAACTTAGCGTGCAAATGTAAGCACCGTGCTATGTTACCAATGCTTTGAGGCATTTATTATTATCCCCATTGAGCAGCAGAAGAAATCATGCCTTCGAAAACTCATTTCACAGCCAAGGTTAAAAGCTTAGCGTTATAAAGCCACTGGTGTGCATTCTTGTAGTTAAAACTTGTGCTATTTCCAGATCATAAATTGCCTTCCACAAGAAGAAAATGAGGAAATTTGTGGGAATATCAAGAAAACCGTGGGCAGAAGACTGCTGGGGGACCCAGAAGGATAGTCTCCTGCAGGCTGGAGTACACAGGACCCAGCTCACAGCAACCAGGCAGCTCACCATGCCTCCCCTGGGGCCTTCTTGTCAGTCTGTCTTTCTTTCTTATTTCTTGGCACATGGGTAGACTCTGAGCAGACAGCAGTTTGGACCAAATTCCTAAATTCCTTTCTTGGTAATCAAAGCACTTTATTCTCCAAGCCTCATATCTGATTAAAGTAATTCAAGACCAAGTGTAGATGAGTCACAAGCTTTAAGTGTTGCCTCTATTTATAACACGGAGAGTGACAACATTAGTCACTTATGTTTACACCTCATTGAAAAATGGAAGGAATAATATTCGGATCATGGCTTGTTACCTGAAGGAGGAGAAACTTCTGAGTTTGATTTGCATTTGCTGTGTTGCAACTTTAGCACAGGAGTCCCTTCACTGGGGGTGTTTACCCCAGCTCCAATGTTTGCACATCCTTTGAGAGCTGAGTGTGGCTTAATGAGATGTGCGTTGTTGCAAAGAGCACATGTCACAAGTTCAGCAGCATAGGACTCATGGATAGAGTGGCCTAAGGAGCCACAGAGGGGAGCTTGTTTTCTGTATAGCTCAGTACCTACAGGAAGTTACGTTCCAGCTCATGGCAGAGGAAGTACTGGATACAAACACTGGCTTCTGCAGCATGTCAGCGACTGTGTTAACCATGGGCTCTCTTAGACAAGGAATCACAAGGTATGACGCTGATCAGCAGCTAGGTGTAAAAAAGAGTACCGGACTCTGGATTCTACTGCCTCGGCCTGCCAACTGCTGGGATCACAAGCACGAGTCGAGTCACTACACCTTACTCAACTTACCAATATTTCAATAGAAGGCAGGGAAATGGATGCTTGTATATGAACTTTTAAACTATTTTTGGAAATTGTTGTATTCTTTTCCTGTTTTCTGCTTCTGGGAGACAAAAGCCCCAGAGCCAAGGTGTTGGCATGCTGGTCTCCTGTTGAAGCTTTTGGGGAGTTTCCCTAACTTTCACAGCTTTCAGAGTCTCTCCCACGGCTCGGCTCCTCGGCCAGCATGCTGTTATCTTTCCTCCTCTTGTTCTTTGCTACCACATTGTCTTTTCACAACTCTGACACACTCGTCCCACACCAAAGGATACCTAGCTAGTCCAGTATGGCCTTCCATATCTTAGGATCCTAAACTTAATCACACTTACACAGTAAATGTAAAATAATATTGTCATAGGTTGAAGGAATTGGGGTAATAGCATTGGAAGAAACCTTCATGCTGACGACCTTGGTCAGCAACTCATTCAAGTTAGATGAACAGTGAATGGAATGGACTGGAATGGACTGGAATGGACTGGAATGGACTGGAATGGAATGGAATGGAATGACAGGGAACTGAGCCTTACTTTAGACTTTTCCTCTGTGCTACCTCCAAGTATCAAAAGGGACATAGAGTAAATAAAACTGGCAGAATACCATCAACTGTTGAAACTGGGGTATCAGTGCTTGAGAGCTTATTTTCTTTTATGTAAATTTAAAGATCCCTGTAGTAAGAAAATTTAAATAACATGGAGACTAAGGAAAATGTATCTGCAAGACAGATTTGTGCTCAGACTGAAAGCTAGCTATTAAATGATTAGCACCAATCTTCTCAGAAATATAAGGCATGCACATACACAATCACCTCTAGGGTCATGTTTTATATATCAACTTGACTACGGTAAGAGACTATTCCTCGTGTTTGTTTCGAGAAAAGATTGGCCCATGGATCAGCTGACTTAGGGAAAAAGTGTCACCCTCATGAATGGAGATGGATATTATTCTATCTGTTCAGGGAGAAGAAAACAAATGACTAAAAGAGTCTCTTGGTTTGGTTCTAGAAATGGGACCCAGTCTTCATGCATGATAATGATATATCGTACCAGTGAGCTAACTGCTCCAAGCCCATATCGCTGTTTATGTGTGTGTGTTTGTGTACCTGTGTTTGTGTATATGTATGTGTGTGTTTGTGTGCCTATGTGTTTGTGTATGTGTGTGTTTGCCCATTGTGTTTAGCATATTCTGGTTGAGAAAGAATGGAAGTGCTCCCTGCCCAGGTCTCTCTGGCTTTCAATGAACACGTAAATTGTTCCTCCAGAGCATTGGTTGAGGACTTAGAAGCAAGTGATGCACAGGCTCTGCCGTGGACAGCCTTCATCCACCCATGGATCCGATTCCCTTTTCTCTTTACTAGATGTGAACTGTCGATGGCCACCTTCCAGAGATGGATGAAAGACTGCTTTCACCTGTGATGCTCATGGAGAATTAAATTAGACTCCCCCCACTCTGGTGGGCAAAGCTATTTTATATTTTCATTAACTCCAAAGGGCCATTTCAATTACACTCCCAGTTTGGTTAACAAGTTACCTTTGACTTACAGCCCAAGTCTTAGCACCCAGGAAGCACGCTTTTTAAAGGGTGCTGACAGGGAATAGAAATTCTCTCCACCTCTCCTGATGAAATCTTTTGAAAGATAAATGTCATTATCTTTAAATAACAACAACAACAAAAATGAAGGAGGCTCTTGGAAAAACCGTTTCTGCTTTAATGTTCTGTTTTCAGAGGAGAAAAGAAAAAGGAAAAAAAAGAAAAGTTTTTTGAAGGAAGAAAACCATTACCATATCAGTTAGCTTTCTGTCAAGTCATAGTCTGGCTTAAGGGCTCTTTAGTTATATTGGATACCCTTAATGTTATTGATGTATCAAAGAAATAGCAACGTATGTGTTCCTAGTTGAATCTATCATCAGTTATCACTAAGCCATCAAACAAAAACAAAGAAGAGTTCATTTTAGAGAAACTTGAGAACTGTGAAAGGGCTAAGAAACAATCAAATCCCAGGTTTACTTCCACTGCTCCTCCACAAAATCCGTCCTACTGATGCTGTTCACTGTTTTCTCTGACCTGGTGGGTAGGATGTAATCTAGTAGCACAGACATAAATCTTAAAAAAAAAAAAAAACTGAAACAAATGAGTCATATTAATTTGTCTGTCTGTCTGTCTGTGGGTCTGCCTGCCTGTCCGTCTGTCTTTGTGTATGCCAAAAAGCACATGTAGAGGTCAGAAGACTACTGATATGAATGTTTTTGCCCTCCAGTCTGTCAGTCCTGGGGATGATACTCAGATCAGCAGGTTTAGTGGAGGGTACCTTTACCTATAAGCCATCTCACCGACACCTATTATCCCCACAAGCATAAGTCTTATCTGCCACATCTAGCTTGCAGCTCAGCTCAGTTCCTTCTCTTGTGACTGATCCTGAACAAGGTCCTTATCTTTCCCAGGCTTCAGTTTCCTCGTCTCTAAGTGGGAAGAGGGGTGTTAAAACTCCCTCTTCTGTTTAGCTTCTATAGATATTGACCAGGAAGAATTTAGAATCTATGAGGGGATTGTAGTAATGTATCTTGCAATGGCAGAATAAGTTCTTAAAACCCAGGATTTCTCACAATTTCATCTGTAGTTCACTTGTGCTTGATTTAGCACATATGCTGTTTACAAATCCAGAAACCTTCTCCTCCTAGGATCTGTTATTGGAAATTGCTGGAGGCATAATCTATGTTTAGAGCAGGCACCGTATGTGTGTCTTGTATACAGAATTGGGAACAATGACTGTCATCATTGTTGTGGTCTTGGATGTGGTACTCCTTTTCTCCCAGTGATTTCTAGTAGCCTGGATGCTTGGCTTTCTTGTCTCCACATCAGTGGGTACCTACTACAACTAGATTCTTTTTTTTTTTCTTCTGTAAATTATTTTTATTCACATTACATCCGGCTCCCTCCCTCCTCTCCTTCCAGTCTCACCTTGCAAGTCCCTCCTGTTGTTGCCCCCTACCCTTCTAAAATTCCCCCTTTGGATATCAGCCCACCCCGGGACATCTAGTCCCAGCAGGACCAGGCACATCATCTCCCACCAAAGGCCAACCAGAAAGTCCACGTGCAGTAAAGGGATCCAATGGCAAGGAACAGAGATGGAAACAGGCTCTGCTCCACGTGTAAAGCCCTACATCCAATGAATCCTCATATATAGGGATTAAGTATACAAGTCTGTTTCTATACCTTAGAATGTTCTTCTCCTTTGAGGTGCACAAGCCCAGGCACTTATTTGGAACCTGGGTAACAACCCCTTTGTTATTGAACCATTTAGCTAGTACCTATGGTACTGAGATAAATGCCTGTTGAGATGCAGCGGCTTATGTATACCAAGACACATCCACTCACGTAAGAAAAATTTCATGGATCCCCTCTCCCTCACAACTTTCTGGTATTACACTTGATTCCTTTTATGTAGTTTTTCCAAGTTATATTCACATGCCGCTGTCTCATTTTTTGCTCCATTTACTTCTGTTGTTACAGGGATACTTGTTACTTTGGGCAACTGAATTAGCTCTTTCTGCTTTAGGACATAACTATAGATTGAGCAGTCTAAAAAGAAAGAAGAAAAAAAAAAAGAAATGCATTTCCTCAGTTCAGGAGGCTGGGAAGCACAAGGTCAAGGAGCTGCAAGATCCAGTGTCTAGTGAGGTCCCGCTTCCTGGTTTGCAGGTGGCTGTTTTCCTTGCTGTGTGCATGAGCCACATGCTCCTTCCTAGAGAAAAAGGTCATGAAGAGAACTTTAAGCATCTTTGAATAGTGTACAAAAAGCTCCATGGAATCAAATGAAGCATAAAGAGGCAGTGCTCCAAACTAAAAGTAGAGTCTTCCGGGGTTTAAATCTGTCCAGATATGGGCATTGTTTTGAGAAACCTTATATCTAGAAAGGCTTTTACAATAGTTTTCTTACAAAATTACCGTGACATTAATTAAATATCGCCTCAGATTTGTAAAACTGAGAAAATAGTAATTCTGAAGAACCAAAAGGACCTTTTTTTTTTCTGCAAGAGCAAGGTCTTTTATGATTTTCTTTTCTTCTATCTTGCTTCAGCATGCACTCATTCACCCAGGACATGTGTATCTAACACAGACTGTGCGGTAGGGACTCTGCAAAGAGCCTCAGATAGGAACATACAGTCAGGGCAAGGGTCTAAACAAACAAGAAGAATGAAAAAGCTAACTTGAGCAGTGTTATAAAGAGATAAAACAGACACCTATGATTTAAACACACTGAAAATCTAATAAAAATTACATTTAGGAATACTGTATTTACTGTCTAGCAACAATCAATGCTCTAATTCTGTTGGAGAGTTGTCAAAATCTAGACTAGATTTCGTTGTCTATAATATCAGGTATGTTATTTATTTCACTTGCAATTGTAGTATTACTTTAGTACATCTAAAATGGCAACTTATAGACTGGGAAAAGATCTTCACTAACCCTACATCCAATAGAGGGCTAATATCCAAAATATATAAAGAACTCAAGAAGGTAGATTCCAAAACACCGAATTACCCAATTAAAAAAATGAGGTATATTCTAAACAGAGAATTCTCAACAGAGGAGTCTTGAATGGCCGAGAAGCACTTGGGGAAACCACTAGAAAGTCCCAGACACCAGGGAAGTGGGTTGCATGACCCAATGGAGATGACATTAACTAAAATACCCAACAGCAGGGAGATAGAACCTGAAGAGACCACCTTCATTAGGTAGACATGGCCCCTATTGGAGGGATGGGGCCACCTACCCATCTCAAGATTTTTAATCCAGAATTGCCCCTCTTTAAAGGAAATGTAGGGACAAAAATGGAACAGAGACTGAAGGAAAGACCATCCAGAGACTGCTTCTCTGTGTGATACATTCCATCAGCAGACACCAAACCCCAACACTATTGCTGATACCAAGATGTGCTTTCAGACAGAAGCCTAATATAGCTGTCCCCTGAGAGGCTCTGCCAGCACCTGACTAATACAGATGCAGATACTCAGAACCAACCATTGGACTGAGCCCGGGGACCCCAATGGAAGAGTTAGGGGAAGGGCTGAAAGAGCTAAAGGAGATTGCAACTCCATAGGAAGAACAGCAGTATCAACTAAGTGGATTGCTCAGAGTTCCCAGGGACTAAACCACCAACCAAAGAGTATATATGGGCCAGCTTATGGCTATCGTTACATATGTAGCAGAGGACTGATGCCTTTTCTGGCATCAGCGGAAGGGAAAGTGCTGGTCCTATGGAAGCTTGGTGCCCTAGAGAAGGGGGATGCTAGAAGGGTGAGGTGGGAGTGGATGGGTAGGTGGGAGTGGGTGGGTGGGTGGGTGGGAGCACTCTCTTAGAGGCAAAGTGCAAGAGGATGGGGTGAGGTTCATTCAGGGGAGACTGGGAAGGGGAATAACATTTGAAATGTAAACAAATAAAATGATTAATAAATAAAAAATGTTCAACATCATCAGTCATCAGGGAAATGAAAATCAAAATGACCCTGAGATCCCACCAAATAATGGCTAAGATCAAAAACTCAAGTGACAGCACATGCTGGAAAGGAGAAAGAGGAACACTCCTCCATTGCTGGTGGGATTGCAAATTGGTGCAACCACTCTGGAAATCAATCTGGCAGTTCCTCAGAAAATTGGAAATATTTCTTCTACCTGAAGACTCAGCTATATTGCTCCTGGGCATATAGCTAAAAATTTCTCCACTATACCACAAGGACATATGCACCACTATGTTCATAGCAGCCTTATTTGTAATAGCCAGAAACTGGAAGTAACCCAGATGTCCCTCAACCGAAGAATGGATACAGAAAATGTGGTTCATTTACACAATGGAATACTATTCAGCTATTAAAAATAAGGACATCATGAATTTTGCAGGCAGATAGATGGAACTGGAAGATATCATAACTCAGACCCAAAAGAACATGCATGGTGAGCATTAGCCAAAAAGTACAGAATATCCATGCTACACCCCACAGACCCAAAGACAGTAAACAAGAAGTAAGGCCCAAGTGAGGATGCTTCAATCCTACTTAGAAGGGGGGACCAAATAATCACAGGAGGCAGAGAGAGGGAGGGAACTGGGTGGGAGGAGGAAAGGGTACAGGATCAGGTATGGGGGAAACAGGAGAGAAGCCCAGAGGGCCAGAAAATGAATGGAAATATACAGCTGCAAGGGGTGAGGGAACCTCTAGAAAGTCTCAGAGACCTGGGATGTAAGAAGATCTCAGGACTCAATGGAGGTGACTTTAGCAAAAATGCCCAACAGGAGGGAGATGGAACCTGAAGAGACTACCTCCAGTAGATAGACAGGGCCCCCAGTGGAAGGACAGGGTCACCAACCTACCTTCAAAAATTCTAACCCAGAATTGTTCCTGTCTAAAAGAAATGCAGGGACAAAAATGGAGCAGAGACTGAAGGAAAGGCCACCCAGTGACTAGTCCAACTTGGGATCCATACCGGAGGTGGGCACCAAACCCTGGCATTATTACTGATGCTATGTTGTGATTGCAGAGAGAAGCCTAACATGTTTGTCCTCCTAGAGGCTTTTCCAGCAGCTGACTGAGATAGATGCAGATACTTAGAGCCAATCATTCCACTGAGGTCAGGAACCCCAATGAAAAGTTAAGGGAAAGAATTGAAAGAGATGAAGGGGATGGCAACCCCATAGGAAGACCAACAGTGTCAACTAAGCCAGACCCCTGGGAGCTCCCAAAGACTAAGCCACCAACCAAAGACCATACACGAGCTGGTCAGTGGTCCTGGGCACATGTGTAGCAAAGGACTGCCTTGTCTGGAGTCAGTAGGAGAGGATGAACCTAACCCGATAGAGACTTGATGTCGCAGGGAAGGGGGATGCCTGGGGGAGGAGAAGGGGCACACCTTCTCAGAGGCAAAGGGGAGAGGGGATGGGGTGAAGAACTCTGGGAGTGGGATGAAAGGGAGGGGAAACAACATTTGGGATGTAAATAAATAAAGTAGCAGAGGATTGCCTTATCTGGCATCAATGGGAGGAGAGGCCTTTGGTCCTGTGATGGCTTGATGCTCCAGCATAGGGGGATGCTAGGGTGGTGAGGTGGGAGTGGGTGGGTGGGGGGAGCACTCTCATAGAGGCAGGGGGAGAGGTGATGGGATGAAAGGGGCTTGCAGAGGGGAAACCAGGAAGGCAGACAACATTTGAAATGCTCTACTTAGAACGAGTAACAAAAATACTCAAGGGAGCAAATATGGAAACAAAACATGGGACAGAAACTGAAGGAGGGGCCATCTGGAGACCATTCCACCTGGGTATCCATCCCATGTACAGTCACCTAAGCTAGACACTGATGTGGATGGCTGGAAGTGCATGTTGTCAAGAACATGATATAGCTGTCTCCTTAGAGGTCTGCCAAAGACTAACACATTCAGAGGACAATGCTCACAGCTAAACCACTGATTTGATCAAGGGTTTCCCAATGGAGAAGTTAGAGAGAAGACTGAAGGAGCAGAAAGGTTTTGTGACCCCATGAGGAAAGCAACAATACCAACCAACCAGAGCTCCCCAGGGTCTAAACCACCAGCCTGGGAGCACATAGGGAGAGACCCATGACTCCATCGGTACATGTAGGGGAGGATGACCTTGTCGGGCATAGGTGGGAGAGGAGATTCTTGATCCCATGAAAAACGAACACAGAGTGTGTGTGGGGGGGGGATGTGAGGGTAGGGAGGGGGTAGTGGGGGCGGGGGGTAGGTGGGGGCACAGCCTCATAGAAGCATGAGGAGGGGGGATGGGATAGGAGGTTTCTGGGTGGTGGGAAGAAGTGGGGTAAGGGGATGAGATCTGAAAGGTAAATATAATACCCAATTAAAAAAAGAAAAACAAATAAAATAACCAATAAAAATAAATAAAAAACAGCAAGAGTATTTGTGTTTACTCAATTGCTGTGCTGGTTAGGTTTAACTGTCAACTTGAGTCACGAGGAAAGAGGGTTTCAACTGAGGAGTTCTCTGCACAGCTTGGCCTCGAGGCATATCTGTCGATTTCTGAGTCGAGAGAGTGCTTGGAAACCAGCATGAAGATCATGGTGGTTATTCCAACAACTAGACAAGCAGAGCATTGGTTGAGAAAGGAGATACCTGGAGGCCAGACAGAGGAGACCAAGATTCCATGATACAGTTGAAACAGAAGTCACCCCTGTGCACATAGGTGGTGGGCTAACACAGTCTGTTTATACCAGAATGGTATTTTCTCCAGACAGGGAAGCACTTAGTTATTTACTTGCATATGTTCTGCCAACACCTTACACTTGCCTATCTTAATAGGCAGCAATATCAATTTATAAGCTTATTATGAGAATCAAATGAAGGAGTATCCAATAGATGGGAAACACAATGAATATCTATAAATACACTCCAGGAATATTATACATTCGAGTACTATTACCTATGACACTTCCTGTAATCCCCTTGCTCACTGCTCATCTGGAAAAACCCATCCATATGGGAAATGCCCACTGTCTAATCATCTTGATTTCTGCTACTTCTTTGTAATCACACATTGCAACCTAACTTGCTGACACTGCTCTGGTTCTCAGAATGAAGCACTTGTTGATATTTCCCAGGGAGAGCTTGTATAGACTTCTGTAGTAAAGATGTACCAGAGCCAACCTGGAATTCGGCATGTGGACTCTCAGTCCACTCCTAGATTACCTTCTGAAACATTGGTACATTGAACTCTACCCCAAGAGCATGCTTTCATCTCCTCTAACAATTTGATTTTTTTCTCAAGCACCTTTCTAGATGCTTTTGTATTTAGTAAACCCTGGCAAATTTAACTCATTTTATCTCAGCTTTTCTCCTATGAAAAGTGTTGATGTTTCTCACCATACCCCCCAATTGTCTCTTCTTTTCCTGTATGAAGACTTCATGTTTAATGGCATATGTGGTCTTCTAGATTAATTTGAAGAGATACACAACAGCCCCAGTAGTGTTTGCATTCCTTCTTGGAAGGAAGGTGTAAAATGACCTGGCTTGACACCTTAAAACAAAGGGAGGTTGAGGACCGGGACAGAGTACATTATCTACAGCAACAGGATGGGTTGTGAACACCCTACAGCTGGCATCAACAGCTGTCCTGCTTCTATGAGTCTGTACATGCTCCATCTGCACCACGTCTGCCACCTAATCCTCCATATCACACCAACTGCAGCCCAGTGATACTTTGTATAGCGTAGTTGCCCCGAGTGTCATGTATAGTCCCCTCCTAGAAAAACTCAACTCTTTTGTTTCATATTATGCAAACAGATGGAAAGATCTATATGAAAGAAGGTGAGTTCCTTGGTGTTTAAGCATTTTTATCTCAGTGGCTATAATGATCCCTTTCTATCAAATTAAATTGCAAAAGAGATGGTTCAGATAGTGGTGGTGGTGGTGATCTCTTCTGTTTAATTTTGCTCCTTTTGCATAGTAAGAGTCAATCTGTTTCTACGGCTTCTATCTTCTATAACAACAGTCAGTGTTTACAGTTGGCCTCTTTTATCAGAACAGTGAAATCATCTATGAACTTTTCCCCCTAACTTTTCCCCACTTTTTAAAACTGCTACAAATTTTGATAGAAAGATACCAGAATAACAAGACAAAAACCAGAACTATTGTCCCACTTCATACTAGTAAACAGAGAATTAAAATACTTCATACTATTAAAGGCTGTCTATCTTAACTACATGAGAATCTATAACACTTGGTGTTATAAACATTCACCAAGGACATGTTTTGTATCAGGCAGGTACTGTGTGAGAATCTGAACATGAGTTACAAGCAAAATCAGATACGCACTCTCTGAATGAAGCTGGCTGCTGGAGGGAACAGGTATCACACAAGCCATAGAACATATACTGACTTAATCCTTATCCACTGTGGGGACTGCAGCCATTCATCACAAGAGTTGTTTAAGAGTTCTACGGAGTCAAATCCACTGTCTCTTTTTCTAGAAGTGTTTCTATTTTTAATCTTGGAATTCCCTCCGAATTACATACCTGTAGGACAGGCATGAACCAGGTCAGTGTATTTGAGAGACATACCTGGGATAACAGGTGCATAGAGCTTTTTGGCTTCCTAGAAATGTTTCTGCAAACAGCACATTCGTCTGCATATGCTCTTTTACCCACACCCTGTTCCCATAGTGCTCTTGGTCAAATGTTTATACAGCTGCTAAAAAGGCAAACTTAGGGAATGAATAAAAGCAACATTTGAGACTCAAAACAAAAGCAAACCCCCAAAATAGTCCAGACACTCCTCTCTTTCTTTGATTTTTTTCCATCTTCTCATACTTAAAAAAAAAAAAACCAAAAAAACAATAAGAGCTTTGATTCACAACCAGGCTAAATAAAGAACAATGTTAAGTTAAATTATGGCATCAAGGCAGATATTCTGTAAAGCTAACAGGGACATGGACACTAACTGAAGCATGTGTCTTCAGGAAACAGACCTGAAGCCTACTCAGCCTGCAGACACTGAATGGCTTTATATTCTTTCCACACAACTGGAAATTTCCAGCAGCCGCCAGGAGCTAGGTTTGGCCACTTATCCCAGTACCCTATCTACAGTGGTAAGAAATGTGGAAAAGCAGAAAAAGAGGATTCATTCAATGTCGACATTAACAAAACGAACAAACAAAGCAGGCCTGTGACCTCCAGGCTGTTTGTGGGGTGCTGATATGAGTTCAGGAACAGACAGAGGAAGAGTTGGGCAAGAGGTACACACGCTTAAGCGGTCTGCTCTAGGTGTGTCATCTCTCATTGTCTTACTCCTGGTTCTAGAAAGGTCCCCTAAAGAATTTCTTACCATGCCATTGCTTGAGGGGATCACGTGGTTCTGAGGAGAAAATTGCTTCTGCTCAAGGATGCAGTCTCACCATCGTGGTGGGGGTGGCGGTGTGTATGTGAGGCTATTTTGCAAGATTCTGCAGCTCCTGGATTCAAGGTGACCAGATTGAACACAATGACTTATCTCTGTGCCTTCAGCCTTGGAGATGAAGCCGACTGTGAGTGATTATCATGTTGACTGGCAGAATTCAGCAGGTGACTCATAAGTAAAGGATACAGGGAGGGGGGCCCTAAAGTTACTGACAATGGGCTTTTGTCCTGTTTAGTTATCATGTAGGCCTGAGTGAGGTGAGGAGTCTAGGCTTTTTAGCAGGAGCAATGTTTAAATGTCTATTTCAACTCTACTCACCATCTGGCTCCATTGTGTCACAGAACCTTGAAGTCTCATGCCTGATACTTTTATCACAGACTCTTGTATCCAATAAACCATGTACCAGCTCTGGCTGTTCACTCTGGAATTGGACAGTGCGTAAGGTCCAAGCAGTCCCTGACCTACAAGTTGCTATAGCAATAGGAAGAAAAGGAGGCAAACAGATGATAATAAAATGCATAAGCAACAATGCAGGTAGTAAGGTTGGCAGGGCTGAAGGAATTGGCCTTACGTGAAGTATTTACATGTTAGCAAGGGGCAGAACACCAGGCCCAAGAAATGAATTGTTAATGATGGGATTTTAATGACAAAACACATTCTGAGAAACTTATTTGGGGGGCACAGGCAGACACTTACATGGGCTTTTCCTAATCCCATGAACCAACTCATCTATGAAATGATCGGAAGGTTATTCTACCTTAAAGTCGGCCTAAATTCACAAATACAAAGTCTCTGTCTGAAACAGGGAATATATTGAACTGCTGAGAGGTTCCTTGTTAGAATAGCGTCAGACGGTAGAACAAGGAGAGACCTCTGTTGGTCCTTTCTTCCACCGCTGCATTGTTTGAGGTTTTATGATTAATATTTTACTATGAATACAAGGGGAGTTGTCTTCCGCTAAAGAGCTTTCGTCCTAGTGATTTTCAAGCATTGAAGATGACTTAACATGTCTGAATATTAGAAGGATATGTCTGAGTCTCAGGAGAAGAAATGAAGGGCAGAGGAACCCAGGGTAACAGTGGTTGTTGTCTGGTGGTATGAAGCTTCAATGAAAGCAGTTAAAACGTTCTTTTTTAAAAAAAAAAAAAAACTTTTAAAAGAAAATTTATTTTTTAAAATGAAGCTAGAATAGAAGGAGTATTTTAATTAATTCTTATAGGTTAGGTTTTTTAATTCTCTTACAATGGTTATAAGGTGCACATGGCTTAGAATTTTTTTTTTTTTTAATGTAGACATGGCTATTATCCCCACTTGGCAGATGAGAAAAAAATGCTGTTTTTTTTTTTTTTTTTAAATCATAATACACATGGAGCTTCAATTTCAGGACATTTCTCTTGTTAAGTAACTAGGCTGCTATACAATGTAAGACTTCAATCTTCAGGTTTGGCAGAACCAGTCTTAGGATTGCCTCCTTCTACCTGGCCCATTGGTAACTGCTTGGAAATAAAATATTTGGTTCTAATACTTCATTTTTTTTCCTCTTTACTTTTTATTGATTCTTTCTGAGTTTCACATCATAAACCCCAATCCTACTCATCTCATTGTTCACCCCTGTATCCTCCCTCCCCTAAAAAAAAAAAAAAAAAAAGCAAAGTATAAGAAACATCTTGTTCTGGAAGCTGTAGTGTGTCACACACTATACCCTTTTGTCTACACACCTTTACTTGCAAATGTTCATTACAATGAGTCATTGGTCTGGTTGGAGGCCTCTGGCTTCTGCTACACTATCAATACTGGATCCTCGCATGGACTCACTTTAGTTAGCCTATTGTTGCCCTGTGTCATGGAGAGTGTGCAGCTTCAAGTCTGCAGGACTGGCCCTTTCACATACTCCAGCAATTCAAAGATGAGGTAGATTTTAGGGTTGGCTAACTCAAAGCCCTGAATCTTTACCTGGGTAGTAGCTGAGTTGGTCAGCCTGCTAGCTCCCTACCCCCTTACCCGCCTGCTAACTCATCCAATGCTGCAGGCAACTCTCATGCTCTCAGGGCTGGCTCACCAGCAGCATACCACCAGGGCCAGCTCTACTGTGCTGCAGAGGTGAGGTGCAGGGTCCACTCTCCTGAGTCCTGCAGCTGGTGAGGGACAGAGATAGCTCTCTCACTCTCTTGACTCAGGCCAGCTCTCCCAACTGCCAGAGGTGATGAGAGACAAGGGGGCAGAGGGCATCAGCCTCATACCCATGCCACCTCACAGCAGATGAATGGTAGGTCCAGCTCTCCCGTGTTCATGCTGTTGGAGTGGCTCAACCCCACTGAGACTAGGACCAGTTCTCCCAAGTGCTGGAGCAGGTAGGAGGTCAGACCAGCTCTCCAGAATGCTGCAGAGAATGAGGGGTAGACCAGATCTGTACAGCTCTTGGATATCTCTGTGGTCTCCCAGACCAGGGAAGTTCACATGGTCTTTAGTGGTAATACGAGCCATGGATATCAACACAGATGCCTGCTGTTGCATGGCCACAGACACAGACATGGCCTTCAGCAACAGCACGGGCTGGAACTTCATCAGAGCCTCAGATGGCCAAGCTGGCTACCCACAACAAGCTATTCCTCTCCACCCTTGTGTCTTCAGTTCCACCTCCCTTCACAATGTTCAAACTTTCTCGCTTCTCTTTCTTTCTCGTCTGTCTAGCACATGGTAGTAGCTCCTGCTGCTAGCTGGCCATGTGGCCTTTGAGTGTCTTCCTCTGCCCATGCAATGTGGTATAGCTGCAGGTGGCCCTCTGTGCATCTATAGCCTGCCTGTGCCACATGGCAACACGTGGCCTCTGGGTGTCCTCAGCCAGCTAGTGCTGTGTGATATGGCTGCCGAAAAGTTATTTTTTAACCATATATATGGTTATTTTTAACCACATGTGTGTATATTTATATTATATATAATACATATGTGTATATGTATACATACATATATATTATATAATATATAATATACATAAAAATATATAATTATTAAAGACACACATATATACATATACACATATACATATATATACATATACACATATATACATATGTATGTATATTTTTTATATATGTGTGTGTATGTTTTTTGCCTGTATGTTGGTCTGTCTGTTCACCCTAAGGGTCCAGTGCCTATAGAGGGCCTCCCCTAGGACTAGAGTTACAGATGCTGTGAGCCACTATGTAGCTGCTGAATATCGAACCTGGGTTGGTACCCTGGAAGTGCAATTAGTGCTCTTATACATGAAGCCATCTCTCTACCTCAATGCAAAGTCTTGTTGCTGGGTCATGGATGATAATAATTGAATGCACTTAATCCCACAGATCCATACACTGAGAATGATTACTTTTAGATCAGAGTTATTTTAACATGAGAGTGAATTTTAAGATTGAAGCAGGTATCAAACTGAAGGTCCAAAGCCTTAGACCTTGTCCTCTGATGCAAGTATCCCTAGTCCTTGTTCAGGATTGAAGACTCAAGTGACTACTATGTCAATCACTGTTTGCTTCTAAGTAGACTTACGTCCAGATGAGTGTGTATGCCGACCTTTTCATATGTGTTCATCTGTGTGTATCTACAACCAAAATTAGTACTGCTGGTAAGTCCAGGTACCTGAAAGTCCTGGGGGAGAATTCTTTCCTTGGCTTTTTTTTCTGGCTTCTAGAGGTGCATTCTTCGTGGTCCTTCACCTTTGCAGTCAAAGATATAACATTACCTCAAACTCGGCTTCCACCTCATGCTTTGTTCTCTTGTGTCCCCTTTTGTATCCTTCTTACAAAATTACTTGTGTTTTGCAATGGAGCTCACTAAATGTCTAACATGGGTGAGACCCACATTTTATCGATACCCATAATACACCCCACAAATATATAACTGCACTTAGAACCTACCAAAAGAACCCAGAATTATCTCATCAATTGAATCTTAATCATCTATGCAAAGATTATTCTCCTTAGAAATTAACATTCACAGGGTTTTGACGTGAATATCCTTATAGGACATTATTCAGAATTCCATAGCTGTTAAGTAAAATCTGACCAGGGAAAGCAAAAGGGTGATTCCTGTACCAATGTGATTAGCAAAGGCGCCAACTGTGAGAAATCCTTAAACCAAGGCTTACAGGCCCAAAGTGAGAACAGGCTTTGATCCTTGATTCTCTAACTATTGCCACTTCAAAACAGAAACAAACATTAAAAGTTCATAACAAACCATATAAATAATACATGATAACTGAGATCTGTGTGGTTCTAGCGTATTAGAATCTTGCTCTTGCCCCTGAAATAGCAAGACAGACAGAATGACATTGTCCGTTCAGGAATCACGAAGCTTTTTTGTGTATGTGTTTGTTGTTTGATGGCTGTGTTATAAACACAAATTTTATGTTTACTTATGTCCTCATTCAAATCAAGTGGGATAAGTTAACTGTTGCCTTGACAGTGATCATAGCTCTGTGGAGGATGAAGACAATCTTCCGTCTCACCAGCATTCGACTGGCCAAGGTGGGGAAAACTCACCTCTGTCCATTTATTGGAAGTTGTTGGATATTAGCCAATTCAGTCCTGAAATCTGTAACCTAAGGAGTAGTTAAAGGTTTATACTTTCTTTGTTTGTCAAAGATGTGTTTTAGATATAAAGAGGTGAGTCATACAGTTCGTTGCTCTTTTAAAAATGATAGCCACTTCACTTTAAACATAATTCTTCTTCCTCTTTGTACAAATAATAGCTATTGAAGGGGACCTTTTGGTGCAGCTAATTAATCTTCTCTTTATTGATCTGGAGCCTAGTTACATGGCTATTTAGAGTTTGTTATAATTCATCAAGCTGTACTAATGGTGCATATACACGCTATACTTTTTAAAGAATAGTAATTGCTTATTGTTAGTAAAACCAGGAGATGCAGGGGAGCAAGAAGAAACACATTAAAAAAAAAACACACACACACCAAATTGTAGTTCTCTGAAATTCTGTTGGGATGTTGCAATTTGTCTTTTCTTTCTCTTTTTGCTTGTTTTCTTCATGTTTTGTAAGATGACTACATGTCCATCAAGAGGAAGAACCTGCATTTGCTGGCCTGCAGTGCTTTTTTGACTAATAGAATTTGGTAGTCATGATGCTAAGGGCTTCGAGACCATATGCGACTTCAGTTACTGGGGACTTAAAAGTCCCTTAACTGGGATTCAGCTGTTGTGAAGAGGGATGCTCAGACAAAACAAAGGCCACACAGAGACTCCGGTGCCATCATTGCCAGCTCCAGGTAAGTTTCCAGCAAAGCACCAGTAATAATCATCACTAATGTTTGTGTTCATCTTGGATGTTAGACCCTCCAGATGATCATAGCTCCAGCTGGAGGCATGAAAAACAGAAAGTCCCTTACAGTGAAAGAGCCAACAGCATCATCAGAGATAAAGGAGAACTTGTGTTTTTCAATCTATCATCCCACGTCAAAGGCATATAATTAGAGTAGACATTCTCTGTGTGTCTATTGTTCTTTCAATTTCTCATAAGTTTGCCTGTATTTTATCTTCCTTGGCATAGTCCACCCTGTGGACTATAGAATGTGGTGTTCCAGCTTGAAGCAGGCCATGAGATGGTGTTAGCAAGAGAGTGAAGGGAAACTGAGCTCAGATGAATAGGCTGGGGACACTATGTAGAGTGGAGGGGCGAAATGGCAGAAGGAAACCCACCACAGCCATGCTCTCAGCCTTGTACCATCATATCGAAGGGTATTTATGAGTCTGAAGCCAGAAGACAATGCATGCCACCCCTGGCATACACTCAGAGCTTGGTGCCCATGAATTCCATGCAAACAGGAAGGTCAGGAAGGCCAGCTCTTCATGGGGTTAGGCAGTAGGCATTGTCTGTTCACTCTGCTGACAGTATGCATAGACATGATGACAGACATTTTATCTCTGAAGAATAACCCCCAAATCCCAGCAAAGGTATTCACAGTTTCTGTTGTAATCATTAGGTTGGTCTCTATCGAGGGAAGGGAAGTGTTCGGTGTGCATTTTGTGAAGGTGATAGAGACAGAGGACATACTCAAGGATGGTAAACAGAGTTGTTGGAATTTAGCTTTTGTTAGTCTCACAAGGATGCAAATATCTGATAGTCTTCAAAAGTTTATTTGCATGAGACCATTTGAAATCATCTTTACAGAAAACAGAACTTGTGTCTTAGCAAAAATACCTAACAGACATCCCTACCCTAACCTGAGCTTGATCTCTTCTCTAACCCAGAGAAGAGATCTCTTCACCATGCTCTTTATGCTCAACAACAAAGGCCTTTCCATTTAAAATCCTATACAAACCCCCAAATACAGATGATGTATACAGGTCTAATGGTTAATCCTGGCTGTCCTCTTGTCTGGATCTGGAATCAGCTAAGAGAGCAGTCACTGCACAGCTCTGATGAGTTTTGTTTTGTTTTTGATTAACTGGAGTGGAAAGATCTCACCTGGATGTGGGTGGATCCTTCCAGGGGTGGCCTGGACATGAGGCCCCAGGAAAGGGTGTTTTTGATTTCAGCCTTGTTGCTTTCTCTTTGCATTGGCATCTTCTGCCAAGTTCGTGTAGTCTTTTGCCTCAGCTCCTGCAGTTCTTTATTCACATCAGAGCCCAGCTACTTTAGACTTCCAGTGTGCACTGAAGTCCAGGGCCTCTCTAGGAACTCCCAGGTCTTCAGTGCTATATTGGGGCTGGGAAAGTCTCCAGCCTTGTGTCTGAGCAGCTACTGGATTCTCAGCAGCTCCCCAGTGAAGATAGCTTCAGTGTTAAGAAGATTGTTCTGGAATTGTCCAGATTTGTCATGAGGGACTAGGAGTCAGACAGATCTCTGGTAGATAGATAGACAGACAGGAAATGGAGTATCCTGGTAAAGTAATGTGCTTTCTCTTAAGCATTTCAGATGGTCAATTTCCTGACTTTTCTCGATCTCTGAGACAAAATTGCTGATTCTTTTCCCTCTTTAAGACAAAGACTTGGTAGAATGTTTTTCACAGGAGAAAAGTTTTCTGTGACTCTCACATCTGGGAGGCAGTGAAGCCAGTTCCTGTGATGAGAACCAGTCAGCATCCTTCCCCCCACCCCTTTTTTTTTAAAATCTGGATTGCTACTCAATTCCCAAGTAGTTCAAATCAGGCAATTCAGTGGAAGAAAGAAAAGTCACTCTACCACTAAGCATACAAAAGGTTTGGCTCTGCAAGACAGAAATGTCATTTTTCTGTCTCTTTCCTCTCTGAAGAGTCTTTCTCTTTTTTTGCTTGTGTGTGTGTGTGCCTGTCTGTCTCTCTCTGTGTCTGTGTTTGTCTGTCTATGTGTGTCTGTGTGTGTGTGTGTGTGTGTGTATGTTTCTGCTTTCAGAAACCTCCTGAGTACTAAGATCTTGCTTTCCCCACCTTCTTATTTTTTCAACCAAGCAAGAGGAAAAAAAATCCATTCCTGCAACCCTGGGCAACCTCACCACAACATCATTAGTATCATAACATCTAATTTAATTTGTCTCCTTTTAATACTCATTTTATTGGACCTTCTCTTCTAGAGAACTCTAACTAATAAAACCAGAGATGACTTTGCCTGTGTTTCACTTTGTGTCTGACCATCATTCTGCACCTTGCCCTGGGATGGAGGGAACAGTCGGGTCTGACACACACATATCACTTTGAAGATATCATTAGATTTTTACTTTTGAAAGTGCCATACCAAAATAGTTGTTTATTCTGCTTGGGCTCATGTTAATGAAACAGGTAGTCTGGCTTAATCATCTTGACTTGTCTACAGATGTGTCCACTACTCTATGCATGCATCCACTTGGCTCAGTCAGTCTTGTTATAATATGCTTAGACACCACAAACACGTTACTATCTAGAATCACAATGGGGAGAGCCATGTACGGTTCCTGATGTTTGGCGTGCTTTCCGCAGGTGTTTGTTTGTTTGTTTGTTTTATATGTAGGCAATAGAAACCAAAACCAAAACCAAACAGAAACGAACAAAACCAAGATTCAGTTGAATTCCATTGTGAATCTCTAGCTGACCAGAACATGAAAAACATGACTCTGGCCGGCCTGGCCCTTCTTCCCCATTCCCTCTTCCTTGCTAAAAACCATTAGATTAAATTCTTAAAGCTGTCCATCAAGGTCTAGTCTCTTATTTGGCTACTTCCTCCCCCTGAGGCCAACTACCAAGGTTCAATTACCAAAGTATTGATGTCCAGCAATCAAGAGTCCCCCCTGTTGGCTGCCCTAATTAACATGCCTAATTAAAATGAACCAACCCCTTCTAACTCAGTTTTCCCCTTTTACCTTTAAACTGCCATTTGCATATGAGCCCCGAATGCCTCCTTTCTATCCAGAGGCAGTCCTTTCTTTGTCCCTCCAGGATAAATACTCCTTCCCCCTCTTCCTTATTTCTTTTCCCTACTTCCTTGTCCTCTATCTCCTGTCTTTGTCCCTCTGGGACAAATGCAAATAAATCTCCTTTGTGCTGAGAACGTGGTCTTGGGGCATCTTGAGCTGATGTTAAGGTCCTTACACATAGTGTGTACTTTCACCAAAACAACTAAAGATGAGCTTCTATTTCTTTTTTGCTTGCTCTACCCAAGAATCACAATGAAGACACTTGAAACCGTAAGCTAGTTCATCATTTTCTGTATGCATGATATACAACTATATGTATGAATAGAAACCAATTTCACAAACTTATATTTTTACTACATGGAATGTAAAATTTCTTATTGTTCACTGAAGTTCCCAGCAAAGAGCTGCATCCACAGTGAACATTCTACAAGCTGATTGGATGATTAGAACATCAATAATTGAGGAAACTCGGAATGTTACAAGGACAGAGACAAAGAAAGGAAGGGAGTGTGGGGGAGGGAAGGAGAGAGGGAGGAACTGGGAGGAAAGGAGGGAGGGGAACCTCCTATCAGATGTAAATTAATTAATTAATTAATAATTAACCTCCTAAATAGCCATTTGTTGCCCATCTCATAACAAACATCCTTGTGACTATTAGTTAAATCCTTTGAGGATGTATGAACAGACCACAGTTGCCAGTAAACCCAAGGCTAAGAAAATCATCTATTAGCGTATATGGCCTGTGGCAGAGCTTGATTTAGGATTTTTTTGTTTTGTTTTGTTATGATAAAAACTTCATAAAATTGTAAGCATTTTGGAACTTTATATTTGGGGTCATCTAAATATATGTTTTTGAGCCACAGAGACTCACATTTGGCTCTAGAATAAACTCTTCTGTTTGAGATAAGAACTGTCCTTTTTGTATAGATCATACTACAGAGTTCAGCTATAGAGTTCCATTGTTTGGTCCAACACAGTCAAGGACAAGGCATCATTGTGACTATGGTTTTAGATATGATTAGTCTTTAAGTCAGTAGGCTTTGAGCAAAGATCACCCTCTATCATGTGAACAGGTCTCACTCCCTGGGCCGAAGGATCCCTCAGCCAGGAAATAACTTTCCTTGACACTGCCATTAGACTCAAGACTACGGCTTCAGTGTTGGCTAGAATTTCCAGCCCCCATAATCACATAAGCCAGCTCCTTAAAATAAATGTCTTTCTCTCTCTCTCCATGCACATCCGGTAGTGTTCATTTCCCTGGAGATGAAGGCAGTAGATAAACCACATCCTAGTCTGTATTATTTAATGACAAGAAAAAGAAATTCTGTTTCTGCCTGCCAATTTCAGGACCCGCTCATAAGTGATGACTTTCACAAGGCTGTACTGTTACCTTGTTATTTATACAAAGGGATCTCCCATAGGAAGAACACGGTTCAATAATTTTTATTTAGATCTGCAGCATTATGGGGCTAATAGCAAAGTTAATTTGAAAGCATTTTCATTGCTTCTAAAGGAAATCCTGAACCATTTATTAACCAAACCCCAACATCTCCATGTCAAGGCCTCTCAACATGGTATGGGGCTAGCAACATCAGCATTTTTGTGTGTGGGGGGCACTTTTTCACAGCGTAAATTCCCACCCCAGGAACTACCTTAGTGGGGCCCAGTGATGTGCTTTTAATAAATACAGTGTCTAGTAGACTCCAGTGTATGTCAAAATTTGGGAGGTCCCTATATGAAGAACATTATGTGAAGCCTTCTGCTTCCCCTGGGACCCACATCCCACATCATTCATAGATTCTGTGGGATTCATGTTTCATCTACAAATCATTTCCAAAAATTATGCCCAATTTTCGGTTCAGTAATCAGTTCACTAACTACCAGGCAAAACCAAAGTAGACAGTGAGGCAGCTAAGGGTCAAGAGTCAGAAAAGCTCTCCTGCTCTTCCAAGGCTTGTTGCCCAGTGTCTGTGAGTTACAGGTTGCTTTGGTCTAGATGCCCTAGTAACAAGAGGAAAAGGGGAGCAAAAGGAACCCAATTAAGGGGTGTGTGAGGTGAAGCCCAAAAGTTCTCACTGAGCCCAAAGAATAGAGAGAAGAGGGAGCCAGTCCTCCTAAGAAAGGGAATACCTTCCACAGTGAGAACAATCTCCTCCTCTGTCACTATCCTCTCTGCTTTTCCACTTGTGCAGTCTTCTGTCCCTGCACAGGGCTGTCCTTTGCTTCCTGTGCTGCTCCTGGTATTCTAAATACCTGGGTCTCTTTCAAAGGCCGCCTAGAATGATGCCCATCTTTGTGCTCGTCCTAAGTATCAATCTCTTTTTCCCAATGTGGTCATATAATAGGCCACTGATCAGCTCATGGATGAAAACCTATGACTTTTAAATCTATACATCCAACTGTGTTTTAAATGAAGCACCCGAGCTGGGTATGGCAAATGCCTCTCATCCCAGCATTTGAGGAGAAGAGTTGAGAGGACCAGGAGTTCTAGGCCAGCCTCATCTATATAGTGAGTTTGAGGTCAGTTTGGGATGCATGAAACCCTGTCTGAAAATATCCTCTGAATACTACTGCTAGATCTAATACCACTACTAGATCTACAAAGTTAGCTAGAATCATACTTTCCAACAGGCTGTACCACAAACCACTGTGGTTCTTATAAACCTCATATATATGGTGAAGTGGAAACTTAAGGGTTCTTTGGAAAGTTGGTTGGATGGTATTTTGCTGGGGCAGATACATGAAGGAATGTTTCATTTAAGTGGACACCAGATGTAATAATAATGAAAACCTTACAACAACAGGACAAAGTATTCTAACAAACCAAAGAACAAAACAATTGGAAATATTAATCATGAGAGGTGAAGGCTGAACTTAGGCTGAACTGAAACCGTTCCTGGAAAAAGATATAACTCTAGATCCTCAGTCAGACAGTTGTTTCTAGGAAAATGTTCTCGGATATCCAAGCCATGGCTATTATAGAGACTCTGGGCATATATTACACACATCATAAGTCATTGCACTGGGACAGGATCTTGAATTTCTATGTAGAGGTTCATCCGGTATTTTTGTCTCCTGCCAACTACTGTGTGATTTTGGGTTGGTGCCAGCATATTCTTGCATTCAAATTCATTCTTGCACAAAGAGTACATGATGTGTGGATTTCCTTTTACGTCTACGTCTACATTCACTTGGGTCAGCAACATTGGCCTAGTTGTTCCTTTCTCTAAAGAAAGCTTGGAGTAGGAAGGTATAGGTTCATCCTTGTGGATAAGCAAATATGGAATCTTGCTTTCAGGAGTTAGTGTACTCCCCTTACACACAACTTGTTCTATAAGAGTTTCTACTTCCTTTGCCTCCCAGGAATTTAAATTCCAGAGAAGCATCTACAAAGTTAGCTAGAATCATACTTTCCAACAGGCTGTACCACAAACCACTGTGGTTCTTATAAACCTCATATATATGGTGAAGTGGAAACTTAAGGGTTCTTTGGAAAGTTGGTTGGATGGTATTTTGCTGGGGCAGATACATGAAGGAATGTTTCATTTAAGACACCAGATGTGAAAGGCTAAGGACAGACTCATGAAGGAAAATTTCAGTGAAGCAGACTCAGGAGAGAGGATGTTCTACTAAGGTAGGCACATGAAAGGACACGTGATGAAAGGCTTTTGCTAATGACATGCATGTATTGGTCCACCTTACATTGTGTCATTGCATAGGTGAGCTGCATTTGTCAGGACTCCATAGAGAGAAATGCACCAAAAACAAAACAAAACAAAACAAAACAAAAAAACCCCTCTGGTGGTGTACAGCAGTTTCTTGTTGCTTCTTTAGTCTTGGACTGATTGGATGCATGTGCTGAGGCAAGAACCATACTGAGGCAAGGCACATGGAGAACACAATGTTTGGAGGCTATAAACAGGACTCCACAGAGTGACAGAAACAGAACTTGGCTTGCTGGTACGGCTAGCTGTACAGCGCTTGTGAATCTTGTGTCTTTGCTGATCTTTGTTTCCCTATGAGAAGCACAGTGAGAATTCTCCATATGTCCCTCCAGGTTCTTCCTGATAACTCAAGCCAAGGCTGAGGCCTTGTTTTTGTTTTTGGTTGTTTTTGTTAGGTCGTTTCACCACTGCAGATTCCTGTTTGCTATCCAGACTCTACCGAATTGGACTGCTGGTATATCCATGAAGTGTTTACAAATGGACTGAGCTGCCACTGCTAACCTATGATCTGAACTGCTGATTTCCAGACAACACAGACGGGAGATGCTTCCAAGAACCTTTCTAAACTGGTCCACTTCCCTCATATCCTTTCTTATCTACTATGACTGGTGGGTGGTGGGCTACAAGGCAGGTTAAAGCATTTAAAAACCATCGTTAGACATAAGGTTTGAAAAAATTAAAATTATAATATGGGGCTGAAGAGATGGCTCAGTGGAATTCCCAACAGCCACATGGTAGCACCTGGCTGTCTGAAATTTAAGTTCCAGGAGATCCAATACCTTCTTTGGCATGTGGTGCACATAGTGGCATGCATGCAGGCAATAGATAAAGCAATCTTTTTTTTTTTTTTTTTTTTTTTTTTTAAAGAGGTATGCCCTCAAACCTTGTTTTTAAAAATGGGAACTTTGTGGAAAGACTGTTTCACATACACTTCAACAAAGTTCAAGTCAAGTCAAACCTCAGTTTATTCTTGAGTAAGTCTGCCTTGTAAGTCCAATGGATTTATGCTTCAGGTGAGTGATACCAGCATCATGAAAACTTAAAGTGAATTGCTAAAAGGCTCCCCACTCAGGGAAGATGCAGCCTTGCAGGTGAGACCTCTTGGGATAGACTTCCTTTGTGCTAATGATGGGAGCCCCTTCTGGTTGAGGACAGCTTTGCCAAGTTAGAATCTCATTTGGATTTTATCTTTACTTAGCCCTGGCCTCTGCATTTGCGTAGTTGTGTGGAGGGCACACGCCATACAACTTTTCTCAGTGGCTCTTGGTAAAGGCCACCAACCATGAAACACAAAGAGATCAGAATGGGGATTCACAATGCTTTATAGAAACAATGTGAAACACAGCAGTAACCCTGATACTCTAGCATGAATAAGCCTAAGTTTTTAACATTACATTTTTGTTTTTCTTTTTACTGGGATGACCAGAGTTTGATTACCAATTGCGACTAAACTGGGCAAAATGTCCACCTGTAGTAATAACTCAGGGTTATGGGCAGCTGAGGTAATATGTTTAATAATGTCTTTAAAAGATTATTGGGCAAACTGGGCATTTTCTGTGTCTTCCAAAACAAGATGATGCTAAAATTCAATCCAGTAATCTATAAGAAAGTGCTTTTGAGTCATAAAGACAGAACTATTTTGTAGTTTAATTTTTAAGTTGAGTGGCATAAATCTTATCAGGATCATTTCAGTTTAAGTTAGGGAAAACTCAAGAATGCTTTTTACCCCACCTTATGTAATGTTATGAAAATACTACCAACTGAGTAAGGCATATGAGATAAGGGGGAAAATGACAAGGTGTCATAATTATAGTTGGGGGTTGATGTATTTTATATGTGGAAAACTCAGGAGAGGCCATAGGCAGACTGTCATCAATTACAAAGTAATCTAAGTTTTATACATACAAAACTAATAACATAAAACTAGTCTTCATATATTAAAACCAGCACTCTATAGATATTAAACTATGAAAGCTTCCAAGATTAATAGTTAAAATAAATAAAATAATAGTAGCTACAATTTCAGAGAAAGAAAAATGTAAACGTCTAATGGAGGTTTACAAAGAAAATCTAAACAAATACTCAATTCTTGGAAGAGACTATTCATGTCTCATCTCTAATACTAATGAACCTACCATATAACCTTTATGTGCCAATAAAAGTAGCACCTGTGTAGAGGTGGCTTATGTCTGGAAGTTATAGTGCAAGAAAACCAGAGACAACTGATATGAAGTAAAGAGTCAGTGGTATGGTCAACAGAAAGACATGGGAAGAATGAAGAAAGATTATTGACATTTATAACAAAGAATAAGATTTAGTAGTCCATAGGAAGAGCCAGAATCTGTACCATCCCATGGATATACATGACTGCAGAACTGGACACTCTAATTGATGTTTATGTATATTTTGGACCCTTGAGGGGCTACATAGTTAATGAAAGGGTAGGTAGTCTTCCCCTCAACCCTGTGATTTAGATAGAATAAAAGGTCTCTTTTGATAACCATAGGCTTCAGTCTCAAAAGGATGTGGGATTGGCATTTATACTGCCTACACAGTTCCTAAGCTATGTGATTGTTATTGGCACTGGTCTGAGCCATTGAACTGCTATCAGTTACCTGATAGATTCTTTAGGACAAATCTACTCTACAGGGTTACAACTTTGATCCAAGCTTATAGACTTCTCGGAATTAAACAAGAGGACATGAGCTCACATCTCAACATTTCAAAACACATGAAAAAAATTCTACTATGAGAACAAATCATATAGGAAGATTGAATTGTGTCTCTCCCTAAACTCATCTCTAATTCAGATACTGA
This sequence comes from Arvicanthis niloticus, assembly GCF_011762505.2. Classification (NCBI taxonomy): domain Eukaryota; kingdom Metazoa; phylum Chordata; class Mammalia; order Rodentia; family Muridae; genus Arvicanthis; species Arvicanthis niloticus. The sequence goes on from NC_047670.1 coordinate 32,648,136, forward strand.
TGGTATAACCTTCGGTACTGGTACCAAAGATTTGATGATACCTTTAAAGAGTAATTAAATTAAAATAAAGTTGTAAGGTTGAGCTTTTGTTTAATAGAGTATCTCTACACAATGAGACTAGACATGGATAAACGTATATGCACAGCAATACAATATGTGCAAGCCAAGAACAAGGCTGCAGAAGAAGTCAAGCTTGTTGCTATGTTAATCTCAGACTATGTTAAAGTCTCACAGTCTGTGGTTCTTTGTTACAGTATTGTTAGCTGCCTAGTTTAGAATAAATAATTTAGAATGAATAATAAAAAAGACAGAAACTATACTAGAAGCCCTCTAAGAATATTTGTTTTAAAATACAAAATAATGTCAGGTAAGATAGCACACACCTATAACCTCAGCACTTAGGAGTCAGAGACAGTAAGATTTTTGTGAATTCAAGGCCAGTCTGATCAGCCTGTCAGCACAGTGAGTTACAGAACAGTCAGAGTTATTTAAAGAGACCTCATCTCTACAAACAAACAAACAAACAAACAAACAGAAACAACACTCCACAGAGTAAACTTAAATAAATCAGACTTAGAGAAACAGATTTTATGTGCTTTCTCTCATTTGTGAAAATAGAGACTTTAAAAAGTATAGGACATAAAAGTCAAAAAGGGCTATTTGTGGCAAGGAAGGAAGTCATCAGGAGTGAGGAGGTGGAACATGAAAGAGCAATGGGGTGACAGTGAATACATTAAAAATACAATACATAATGTATGAAAACATCATAATGGAGCCAATTATTTTATAAAAGAAAGAAATGCTCAAAACAGGACTTGTAATAAGATATCCTTGAAAAAAGGAAAGGTCTCTACAAACATAGCAATAGCAAAAACAACACACAGTAAAGGAAAGACTTTATGAAGAAGAAGTCCCAGGTCTCTAGGAAGAACACAATGTTGAGCAAATAAATCAACTTGTCTTTAAGTATCTGTCACATAAAATGAGTGAGAAAGAATAATGACCCGAGAGTAGCAAATAATACATTGAACACAATATCATTAAGGTTAAGAGTTTAAGGAAACCTTCCTAAGATCATTATACTAGGAGTGAGGCTATATTAGAGTTAATTTTATTTAGTTTTTAAGTCACATATAACTGTGGTGGTGATGGTGGTTGGATAAAACAAATCTAGTAATAGACAAGAAAATATAAAAAGAAACAGAAAACACAGAATTCAGTGCTTACTGTGGAGCAGAGACACCTACTTCTCACTGAAGTGGTTAATGTTGAATATTACAAGATAACCATAGCGTAGACCAGATATCTGTTGTATGTTAGTGCTTTCCTTTTACCATCTATTTATGTGTGTGATCTGATGTCCACCAGCAGTCCTGCCACCAGAAATCAGGGGCTAAAGAGGCCACACCAAGCCACTGGAAGAGATGGCTTCTGGGAAAAATTTTGAAGTTCCAACTGACCTGGCCCTCTAAAAGTACTAGAAACTCTGTTACTGGGTGATTATAAAGTATTAGCAGGGAAATATCTTTGAGGACAGCTGCCAGGCTATCCATCTTTGTGGAATATATTATCACATAAAAATAAGTGGGAAATAGGTTCCACAAGAAGCACCATTAATGTTTTAAAAGAAAGATTAATTAATTTTTTTAAGACAGTCTCCCATAGCCCAGACATTGCCTCTAACTTGATGTGATGACAAGAATGATTTTAAACTTCTGTTTGCTGCAACTTCTGAGTGCTAGCATTACTGGTATATGACACCTTGGCCAGCTTAGGAAAATTAATTGGTGTACTGTAATGAAAGTAACCAACTACTATCTGATTGGAATAAAGGCCCCATCCATGAGATGGAACCTATGCTGGATGCTGATTCAGTGGCCAAGAACCTGAGACTAGATAGGTTATAGACTTAGGGGAAAGCCAAATACTCTTGTTCTGCTAAATAAATATAGCCATGAAATGATTCCTAACAATATTTTGTTATAATCATAGATGAGTGTCTTGCTTAGTCATCAGCATAGAAGACTCTACCTGCAGTAGATACAAACAAAATACAGAGACCCAGAACTGGACAATGTGCAGAGAGTGAAAGACTTGGAACAATCAGTCCTATATGGAATCCATCCATCAAATCCCCACCCTCTCAGGTGTCTGAGAACCCTGCAGAAGAGGAAACTGAATGGTTGTAAGAGCCAGTGGAGATGGAAGACACCAAGGAAACAAGATCTTTTAGACACAAGACTGATGCATATATGAAATTTCAGAGACTGTGGCAGCATACACAGGTCTAAGCCAGATGGGGTTCCAGGGCTAAAAGAGGATGTGGACACAGCTTCCATCCCTGAACCAGAGGCTAGCTATCTCTGATAACCACTCACAAAGAAATACTTTGTTTTCTGCAATGGAGTCTCATTGCAGAAACCACATGTACAAACCACATATACAAACCACATGTACGGGCAGGCCCCATGCCCAGCAGTAGATGGCCAACACAAAATGACCTCAATGGTCATTTTGGAGGACTTGAACTTTTTTGTTGTTTTTGTTATTGTTTCATAATTCATAATTGTGGTCCTTTGTTCATATATTATGATTATTGATCTTGTATTTTTATTGAATTTCTATGTGTTTCTGCATCTGTATGAGCTTCTTGTGCTTTTTCTTTGGTTTTTTTTCTGCTTGTTTATTTTGTATTGTTCTGTTTTTTTTTTAAATTTTACTTCATTTTCAGATACCTGTTGGTTTTCTAAGGGAGAGAATGAGTGTGGATTTGCATGGGTGAGAGGTGGGAAGGATCTTGGAGGACAAGAAAGAATAGGAGGAGGAGGAGGACAAGGACAAGGACAAGGAGGAGAAATTGTAATCAGAATATCTTGTATAGAAAATGTTTATTTTCAATAAAAAGTAAAATTAATGTATGAAAGACTAAGGCAAATGAAAATAAACTGCACAACTCTTCTCCAAACCCTTCCGGCCCAGCAGGGAGAAGCAAAGGTCTCCCTTTACTGCTGTGCACTACATATTCTATAGCTTTGCACATTGTTCATACGCATAGAGATGGCAGCAGCTCTCCCACTGTGGTAATTGGTGCTCCCTTAGTCTTTCAGAAAGCATCCACAATTGGAACCCATAGCAGAGAACTGATGCTTCCTTCAAAGGTGATGGTCACAACACTGATCTTTTCATCCAAATCTTTCTCTTTGGGATCCTTTATCAGGTTAGACCAAAATTCCTAGCTCCTTGATCTTCTGTTTCTCTAGGTAAACACACACAAAGATACATAACAATTCAGGGCACAGTAGTATGTTTTGCATTGCAGGTGCTTTTTTTTTTTTTTCTCTTATGGATGATTGGATTTGGAAATGTCGCAGTTTGTTGTTTTTTCCATTAATCAATTTCTATGAACTCGAGGATAGGGGCCAAGTGCTATATTAGTAGTGTACTCCAGGTTCTGAGCAGGGCAGGCCCTATAGGCACTACATTTAAAACCACTAAATTGTTTTGTGAATGGAGAACACAGTGCTTAAGCAATTAGTTCAGATTATCATCAGTTTTACCCATTGCTAACCTTGGAATCCCCTCTGGCGACTTAACCTTTACTTATGGTCACTTTTGTTACCTAGTGACTCCTTATGCTTTTACCAAGCAGAAAGAGAAGAAAAATTAGCTAAATAAAAGTAAGTAACTAGCAATTAGAAGCTGTAGAGAAAACACCAGTTCCCGAAGAAACCTGACATATCATTTTAGATTCTTTAAAGTATTTTTCTATTTCCAGACATAACTTGTAAAGAAAATGAAGTCCGACAAAGAATAATTTTGTTTGAGCCCTGTAGTGGTGATGGGAAGGCATCCCACCCAAGTCACCAAAACAGAAGTTTCTTTGGATTTCTTGAACAAACTCAAGATCTTTCCATTTCCATGTCTAAGAGGAGGATTTGTTCATACTCTAAAGATACATACTTCAAAGTAGTCAACTATCATCTCTATAGAGATTTTTCAGAGTCCCTCTAGACCAAAAGAGTGACTGAGTTTTTCTGAATTTACCCATGTGTCCCCTGTATTTCACTTCAAGGTATCCATAATCAACCGATAAAATATCCCTCCAGTACTGATATGTGCATTGGAAGAAAATGGTTGTGAGTAACTGGTATTCTTGCTGTACATGGTCTTCACAATGGCGCTACCTACGAGGTCTTCTTTTCTCAGTTGCACAAATAGGTACATTGCATACTTCAATCACCTTATTTAATTGTCATAGTCTGCCAAGTAGCTCTGCTGCCCATTTCCCAAACAAGTAAACAAGTTCAAAAGTGTTAAAAGTCTCAGGTTATGACATCAGTGAGTTCTGCTTCTCTTCTCCATAGTAGGCATTGTGGACTATGCTGGGAACAGATGCAAAATAGATTCCCCAGGCCACCTTGTTGTTCTGTCTCAGAGAATTGTGGGTAGAGCCTAATGTCTGCATTTCTGCATCATGTCATTACTCTCGGGGAATCATTGTTGGGGGTCCCGTAGGACTCTTGAGAAATAATGTGAGTCCTACCACCTTACAACAGCCATGTGCTATAATAGCACAGAGCAGTGGGTATTCAGTCAGTGACAAAGAATGAGCAAATAATGAATAAATCAGCTTAAGCCATTTCTGAAAATCAACTATATGCCATTTTCTCTACAGTGGTAAAGATAGGGAGTTACAATGGCGAGAAGGACTTAGACACTACTATCCTAAAGAAATTGAAATGGCTTCTTTCTATCAGGATGTGTGAAGGCCTTAATGTTTCTCAAAAGGGAAAATGTAGCATTATCTTCAAAGTTATTGATTCCCAACTACAGTAGTTTTTACATGTGGATTTCATTTTCAACTAAGGAAACAGTTGGGAAAGTGGTATCTTTGAAAAGAAATGAATGACAATAGCCGATGTGGGGCTCTGAAGTACCCACAGAGCTGCTTTGGCATGCATTATTATGACCATTTGTTTAGAGGAGCTCAGAGAAACTGCCAGGGTTTTCCTCCAACCCCTAACTTGCCCTGTCCTGCCCCAAGAACCAATGCTTGAAAGAACAGAATGGGCTTGAGAATTGGGTCTTTTACTCATGAGAGCACAGCAGGTGCCCTATTTTTCTCATAAAACCAAAGTGTACAAATGCAACTGTGCAGAATCACTCTTTATTCCTGGGCCCCCATTTTCTCTGGAGGTGGTTAAAACAAATTCTTGTAAGTCGAAACAGCCACCCTATCTTAGTAGCATGACTGAATTTATAGTCCACTTTGCTTTGCTTCCTTTTCCCCCCTTCCTCTCCTCTCCCTTCCCCCTTCCCTTATTCTTTCTGTCTTTTGAAAATAGGAGCGTGTATACTCTAGTCTAGCCTCAGACCCTCTGTGTTTCCTAGGGCGATCTTCATGTATGCGAGGCAAGCATTCTATCAACTGAGCTGCTTCCATAACTTGACAATCACTTGAACTAACCTGCCTGAGGCTCTCTGGATCCACTCACAGATTGAATACAATCTTTCTCTGGCATGTGTGTCTTCTAGAATGCAACGGAAAGAAATTTTGCACACAGCTTCCCATTGGAAGATTTTTGTAAAGGCCAGAGGAGTATGCCCTTGGGTGCCCTGGATCTGGCTGGGCATGTCTTGAAAAGATAGATGGTATTGCTGTCTTGAAATGTCACCAACGTATTTGTGGCCAGGGCTACATGGCCTGTCTAGAGAGGTCTTAAATCTACTCTGACTGAACATCAAGGTTAGATATATCAGTTTACTTTTGGTAATAAAACTCGTTACCTAGCTCTTCAAACATTTCAACGTTTCTCCTTAGTTCACACTCCATAAAGCATTCTCTCATGTGGAGAGAATAACTTTTAATTTACGAGACGATGCATGGCAGCATTTCTCTTATCCCCTGATTACTTCTTACTTCCTATAAGCCATGGAACCTACTCTGAAACCCAGCTTTTCTAATTGCTCATCTCTATGACGATGTCCGTGCACTCATAGCTGCTCCTTCCTGACTTCATCTCACTGTGTATCTGGCAATCGCACTGGTTTAATATGTACACTATGCAACTCATTACTTGCGCATTAGTATCTGAGCCAAGAAGCAACATGATGGATCCAGCAATATGTGTGAGCTCAGGTCAGCATCTCAGCTGAGGGTTCACAAAATGCAAAGGTCAGCAACTTGGCTTGGCTCTTGGTACACAGCGTACATCCTGCCCTAAGTAGGCACTGGAGAAGGAAAGTTCAGAGAAGACACATTCCTTTGCAGGACCCCAGAGCTTCATGACTATCAATTTGCTTTTCTGCTCACATGAAGAATTGATTGAGTTTGTCATTAAAATAAGAAAAAAAAAAAAAAGAAAGAAAGAAAGCTGAATATCCACATGGCATTATCATATTTCCAGGAATGAAATATTGGCACCCAAGTGAGAAGCCACCGGGCCAGGCTAAAAGTTTAAAGTAAGTTGGTTTAACTTCAAGTGTTATTTTTATCATCCAAATACCATAAGCTAAATAACACACCTCCAATTCAGACATGTGCAATGATTGCTACATGCATTCCTCTCTCTCTCTCTCTCTCTCTCTCTCTCTCTCTCTCTCTCTCTCTCTCTCTCCTTTCTTCATTAATGAAATGTAATAATAAGTTATGCCAATCCTGGGCTCTCAAACCCTCTTCCTCATGCCTCTCCCATTCACCATTTTGAACACAAACATTGTTTAAACATGTTTAAACACTTCTTTCTTTTCTTTTTTCTTTTCTCCCTTCCTCTTTCTTTCTCCTTCCTTCCTTCCTTCTGAAAGAAAGGAACAAAGAGAGAGAGAGAGAGAGAGAGAGAGAGAGAGAGAGAGAGAGAGAGAGAGAGAAAACACTTTTAATAAACCCTAACAGGAGTAGAACAACCAGGGTAGAAAAGTTTCCACACATCCCAGGTGGGCCATGATTAAAAACAAATTCTTACATTTGTGTTAGAGTTGTCAATTTCCCTTTCTGAGGGGCACAATAAGCTGTATACTTTCAGCAATTGGTAATTTTTAGAGATGAAGACTGATCAGATTTTTATAGCAAACTTTTTCTTTTTGGATTTGGATTTATTTTAAGGCTTAGGTTGCTTTCTATTTAGAATCAGTTTGGATTTGAATGAAAAATGAACAAAGAAAATATTGTGTGTAAAAGTCCAGGATCTGCCACGGTTGGATTTTTCTAAGATCACTTTAAAATAAAAGGCCCAGAGAATCAAATTTCTTGTCAACACAATTCAAAAAGCAGACTTTGTTCTCAATGCTCACACATATAGGGTGGGTACAGAATCTCAATAAGTGCTTTGTACTGAGATAGCCAGAAGACACATCCATGAATGACAATGACAGAGCCTGTGTCTGTCCTGAGAGGGAGCAGGGCTCCTGAAGAGCTGGGCAACCAATCACCTTAAACAGAGGTGTATGCTCACTCACTCAGTGAATAAGGCTCGAAAGGAAGACTGTGCTGAGTCTTGGGCATTTACAATAACTGATGAAGATTAAATCACTCTATAAAACATTAAGAAAATGTTTATTTTTTATTTATGCACTTAAAAATTGTACAGTTCTGAGGAATGAAAACACCATGGCAGAACAATTTTCAGTGATGCAAGATTGGAATGTTCATGTGCAAATCTATTTTTAGTACCATCCATAAAGCTTTAGACTGTATTTCATAAAAAGCAATGCAATGCATCTCAGTCAAATATTGAATTCATATATACAGCTTATGACGACTTTAGCACTCCAAAGTAGTATTGACATTACAGAATTCAGCTTCCCAGGGTGACTGACATAGCTTGCTGGTCACCCCTGGTTGATACAGCAACTTGGTAATCCCTATTCTCTTTTTCACAATTTACCTCGAGGTTCCTGGCTCTGGGAGCCTGGATCTACAACCTAAAGAGTAGACAGAGAGAAAGAGAGAAAAAGAATATATACATGTGGAAGACAGGGGATATCATGTTACTCTATGGTTGATTTTTATATTCTGCAATAGGTTGTCTTTGAAGCCACCCAAAGAATTCTAAAAGTGCAATACAGCAGCATAGGAATGAGGTAAAATTGCCAAAGAAGATTACTGACCAAAGTAGTCAGTATCATCTGAACACACACACACACACACTCATGAGACAGAGAGAGATAGAGATAGAGAGGGGGGATTCATTTTCCTGTATTCCAGCCACACAAGATTAATGGTTATTCTTAAATGAGGCCATGCATTTCTGGGGCTTTAAGCTTGGCATCCCGAGTCTTTCTATCTGCTTTTAATATTCTACTTAAAGACCCCTGTTAACCTTCCAGGCCCAGGTAACTGAATTTGTCCCCTTTGGTCCCTCTAAATTTAGTGCAGAGGTGCATTACCAAAGGTAGTGTTCTATGTCTGAAATGCATAACTCCTCTGTTCTATGTCTGAAATGCATAACTCTGTGTTTGTATTTCTCATTTGTTTGTGAGTCCTCAGGGAAGCTTTTCGTATTTCCAACTCTTGACCATTATAAACCATGACTGAAAAGTAACTTCTTTCTACATTCACCTTGTCCGGTCTTTATAACATTTCCCAGGAAATTATCAGTTTGTCCACACTATCCTGCTCCTGTGCTGCGGCGGGAGCGCCACCATAGCAACGCTTTTGCCCAGTCCATTCGTCATCATGGTTTCAATACTTACACTCACGTGGCATGTTGCATGTTGCATATGTTAAATACGCTAACTAAATTAGAATGAGTTAGTTAAATTTAACTAATGAATGAAGTAGACGTGATGCATGATGTTTAGCACATGGATAAGTAAATTCCAACTGTATATTTTCATTAAAAATAAAAATCTTGCTATGGTTCTCAAGCAAAACCATGTTAAGCCCTTAAAAGATGAGCGATGAATTAAAACAAGAAACAAACAAAAAACCAAACCAAAACTAAACTAAACAAAACATCAACCCCCCACTCCTCACTGCTAAGATTTTCATAGTGGTTCCAGTTTGGTTTTAGAGCATTTTTTTTTTTTTTTACCTCACATAAAAGGTCAGGTGGAGAAAGCCTCTCGAGGTGGCAGGAAAAAGCATGAAAATGACCTTTCAACCCAGTTATTATACACAATAAAGCCTCTGTGCTTTTGACAGGAGAAAAACATCTCAGTGATGGATCAAATGGTGGGAGACCTCGTGCCAGGAGGAGCTGGTTTCTGCATTCCTGACCTCACTCTGACAGAATAAAACCAAGGTGTACACAAAGCTTCCAGAAAGCTGTTTTTAAATGTGAACACAAGGTCCACAAAAGAAACGGAACCTTTTAACCAACTGAATCTTCTGCTAGGCCGATGAACAGACGAGAACGGGAGGGAAAGGAGAGCTGCAGATCCATGTCTAATTATAATTTATCTCGGGGCCATCTTTAGCTCCCTCATTGTCCCTTTCTCATCTCTGAGTCGAGTCTCACATCCTTGTGAGTATCAGGTGAAACCTTCTGGAAAATGTATTAACTTAGCAGACCACTAGCTTCTACCAACCAAAAAGCTGAGCTTGTTGTCAGGTGGCCTTGGTGGCTGGGTTGTAAACCCAATTGTAAACCCAGGTCTGAGGTGTCCACCAATGCTTATGCAGAGAGCCTTGGGTTATGTGTTTCTTTCTTCTGTTATTTAAAAAAAAAAAAAAAAAAAAAAAAAAAAAACCTGGAGAAACTGCTTGCACGTTGGAACAAGGAATTCAGTGTGACCTAAATCTGTGTTCTTGGGCCATGCTCACTCATAGTGGGCTCGAGGATAAGCCCTTATTCCCTCTGAGGTGAGAGCACAGCAAAATAACTAGTGTTTTAAGGTTTCTTTCTCTTTTTTTCCCAACGTAATATTTTTACTGATTATTTGGGAATATCACATCATCCATCCTGATCCTGCTCACTCCCATGTCTGCCCCCTTCACTTGTCCAGAGAAAGGCCCAGCCACAGTCCTTTCCACTGCACTTACTGGAGAAAAGCATCTGCAGGTGGTGAGTAGCCAGAACAAAGTTAGAGTTTTGGAAAATCTAAGCAATCAAAAGTGAATGTTCATCTGAAAACTTCATGAAACACCCAAAGATGCATCTGAACTCTTTTTATTGATGGAGTTCTCTAATACATTTTTCTATAGATTGCGTCTGTCAAAACTCCAGTTAATTGAGTTTCCTTTCATCATTTTTCACATCCATTAGTGTGTGTGTGTGTGTGTGGGGGGGGGTTACCCATGGTGAACAAGGCAGTTCAACCAAGGATCAGCTAACTAGAGACAAGTATGTAGCAAAGCCCAAGATGCCCAGACCTGAGAAAGATTAGGTTATAATTCATGCAGTATTTGCTCTGTTTCCTACAAGTCCGAGAAAATGAGAATATGAAATGGAAGGGAGAAAGAGCACAGGAAGGCAGGGAGGCCAGAGAGTTAGATGAACTGCACAGCCATGTGTTTTGTGAATGAAAGTAGACAGGCTGATACAATAATGCAGTGATTTGTAATTCTTCTGTACCAGGGATGCTGCCTAGAGGCTGCTGAGGACTGGCATGAAGTGTCTGTGTTTTGTAAGGCATGAAGGTTCTTAGTTAGTGGGCACTGTAGCCAGACTTTCACCGTATCACACTTCTCCTCTTGATGCAGCTTAAAGTTCTTCACCTTCCTCCGTTCCTTTTATTCCAAGGGAACTTTTCTACTTTTTGCCTATTCCTTTTCAGGAGGTAGAGATCCTAATTTGTGCTCCCCTCTGTTCTCATCCAAGTTTCAGGCACTCCAGTAGATTTCCCTTACAGTCGCCAGTGGCAGTAGAGCAAAGACAGGATCATGCATTCGTATCATTCTGAATAGACACAATAGCAGTTTGCATACACGGTGAGATGTAAACCAGAGAATCAGTTGTGCCTGGTAAGAATGTCAGGGAGAGTGAGTTTTTGGCTCATGATTATTGCAAACTAGTTGCAGGACTATGGTTAACTTCCATAAATTGCTAATTCATATTCTGTTGTGTTTTCCTTCTAGCTCCAAGTTCTGTAAAGAGTCATGGTTCTAAGGAACATAGAAAAAGCAAGGAATACATACATCTGGGTTGTACTTTCGGGGAAGGGGGGGCAGGAGCAAGAGAGCAATCAGGGAGCAGTTCCTGACACCCAGTCTAGAGGTATTCTCATGTAAAAGAATGATGCATCCATACAGAATGAAGATCAGCCATTCAAAGATCATCACACCTCCATCTCATTCAAGATTGAGAAACTTGACATTTCAAGTAAGGCAATCCTCAAATGACAAAGTTCATGGGCTTAACACTTCTCTTTGGAAGGGGTATTTTTTTTAACATAGAAATGAGGGCTAGAGACATACTTTGCAAAGCGCTTGCCTAGTTAGTGCACAGGAAACCCTGGGTTCAATCCCCACATATAAACTGAGTATGATTGTACCTGCCTATAATCTCAGCACTGGGGTGGTGGAAGCAGGAGGATCAGAAGTTCAAGGTTCAAGGTTTTCCTCTGTTACATACTGAATTGGATGTCAGCCTGAGCTCTATAAAAGCCTATAAGAAAAAAAAAAAAAAAAAACCATAGAACTCCAACTTTAGCCCAGAAATTTTGGAAGAGCACTTTGGAGACAGCATGTAAGTTGTATTTTATTTTGGAGAATACACACTGTAGCACTAGACCATGTTCTGGCTACTGCTACTATGAGTAGACCACAATATTTACTGGACAATCTACAGTTGACTTTTGTCTCAGACACTGCCTTGGTGCTGGAGTCACTGTCTATTTTCTTAGCAAGATTACAGTCTGCAGGGCAAAAACACTTCAGGGGACAGAGCCTCTCCATGAATTGTGGTAATAGCGATACAAGTAGAGTTGCTTTGATAGTCTGGCTGAGCCTCTACTCCTCACCTACGTCTTGATTTGGGAGTGATTCTAAAACTCAATCTGTACTTGCATTTCCATTCCCGATTCTAAGTAGCAGGCAGTATAGAGAATGGCATTTGCTTGCCAAATGACCCAGGAGAATCATTCAGCCCACAGAGCCTGAGAAGCACAACTTGAGGGAGTTTCAAAATAGAAATGAAGAAAGAGTTTGTGCCGGGATGGGATGCTATAATATGAAGACAGCTGTGAGCAAACCTAAGCCTGTAGGGTGGTGGCCGGAAGCTTCTGCATGCCCGGGAATTGTCTTCTGTCCTCATCCATTCCTCATCTAAAGACCTCAGGGACAATTGCTCAGGTTCCTCCCTTGTGGGAGTGATTATAGTAGACATTGTTGTTCCCCTATAAAATTGACTCTATTAGGAAGGCTCACCTGATGCAGGGTGCTTAATACACACTCTTTTCTTCTTCCAAGAACCCACTTTAGGTGGCAGACAAGTCCTTCTCCCATCTCCAGCTATCAGAGCCAATGCCTGGCTCACAGCAGGGATAAAATCTCTTGGCTTAATGTGTGAGAGCTCTGGGTATAGAAGTGGTACCCAGAGCTGGGAGGCTTAGATGAAGTCAGAGTTTAGCTGTTTCCATGGCCTTGTTTATCTTCCTTCCTTGTTTCCTGTTTCACTCACTTTCCCACTGAGTGACCTTCCATCAGCAAAACTCTCCCTAAGACTCAACAGTTAAAATGACTTGATAAAAACATCTTAAGATGTCAGTGAATGCAAGGACCAATGACTACTGTACGGTAAAAGATCATGTACTGCTTAGACAGTTCCCATGATCCTTGACGCATACTGGTGAGCTCTGCTTTCCTTTGATACATCCTGCAACCACTGAAAAAACGTTTCCCATCCCGTTTTTCTCAGATCATCAGGAACAGATTGAGGACTTCCACAGGATCCTTAAAAAGATTTTTTCTGCATGACATCGGGTCACATCCTCCTATGGGGGCACAGGACACTTTCTCTCTTGTCCCTTCTAAGCATGCTTTACACATTGATTTACATGCTGATTCACTCAGCTCCCTAATGTGTCCTCCATACGGCTCTGCATCCTGAGTAGTGTCCTTTACCCTCAAGCCATGAGTATATGTGGCTAACAACGGCTCATCTGCTCAGGGTGAGGCATTTCCTGTTCAGGTATTTCCCCCTGTTCAGAGCAGAGAATCCCTCCGTCACTGATACAGTGAAGAGGAAGTGCTTAGAAAAACCAAGGAGGGAAACATTCAGAAATTATCTTTTCTTTATGTAAGTCAGGTTTTTCTGGATAATATCTAGCTCATAAAAGATGGACAGCCTGTAATGTCTAAACCGTAGAACCAATGTTATCACAGTTTAACAGTTATACAAATAGGCCCGAGAATCTTCTGTCTTGAGTTAAATCATGTTCTCCAAAGAGATTTAGGCAGGCACACAGTAAGATGTGTGAGTCATCCCACATGGGGTGAAATGCCCACAATCCCACCACTCTCTCATGGGCACCGGGGAGATTGCAAACGACTCATCATACTAAACTGTGCCCTGTTAAATCACCAGGAAAAGCAGCATATGTTCATGTGTACATTATTGTACACGCATACATCCTGAACGTACATCTCTGATGTTTTATGTGAAAGAATGAAAGTGTGTATAGGGGAAACTGAGACTTAAATCCACACTGGCTCACTGAGCCTAAAATGCCAAAAAGGAAGATACCCAAGCTGTTTCCAGGTTTTCCTCAGCCCTGTTTCATCTCAAACGTGACTCATTCAGGAACTTGAAGACTGCTTTTTAAAGCAGCACAACAGGCCTATTAGTACTTAATTGCATTAACAGTCTGGTTCCCGACATAGCCAGCCTTCTTGGTTTAGGGATGATGGAAGAAGCCTGCACAGCAGTTCTATTTACATCTCCTATCAGATGGGAGTTCCTTCAAGTTAGAAACTATTTTCTCCCTGTAAGGAGTGGTGGGAAATTCTGACTTAGGTAAATTTTAGGCAGATGGTAAGTGATTTATTTAGAGACTCCAGAAATATCGCTCCATTAATTACACGGTTGAGAACTTGATTACCAGGAGCTTGTTGATGCTGGCCAGGGCTGTTTCACATTTACACTTGAGATTCTTTTAATGGATCTGGGCAAGGAAGCTAGAAAATGTGAAGGTAGAATGGTTGGTTGGCTCTATCTGAAATTTGGTGGGGGTGCTGTGGATAAATCATTACTGCTGAGACTGAGGACCAATGAGGCATAAGTGAGAAAATGGAACACGGAGACCAACACACACACGCACACACACACACACTCACACATACACACTCTCTCACACACACACACACACTCACACACACACTCACACATACACACACACTCTCTCACACACACACACACTCACACACACTCATATACACACACACAGACACAGAAGGCTTTGTATAGTACAGAGAAAAAGAGACGGAGATGGATAGATGAATGAACACAGAAGTGGGAGAGAGGGAGATGGGGGAGAGGAAAAGAGGGAGAGGGAAAGAAGGAGAGGGTGTGTGTGTGTGTATAAGAGAGAGAAGAAATGGAGAGATGGAGGGAGGAAAGAAGGGAGGGAGGGAGAAAGGGAGGGGGAGTCAGGGGGGGGATAGTGAATGGTCTTGCTTTTACACAGGTTGCTAAGCAGTAGAATTGACTATGAAAGCTAAAACTATACAATGGGATATAATGAGATGTACCAGGATGTAATGATTGGTTTGGAGCATAAAGATGATTCCATGACCCTCGACAATTTTATCAATATCATATAAATTATCTCTTCTTCATACCTATAAATATATAAGGAAGCATTACTATTACTTTATTTCTTTGGCATTTATTTAACAATTGTTATTTAGGTGTTAGAAAGACTGGGAATGACAATACATCTTTCCTTTGTACACAAGACACTTGAATCTGTAGTACTTTGAATAGAGCTTCCTTGCCTTCTTTGCCGTATCGCTTTTGATATAGAACAGCTTGCTTTCTGTGCCTTGGAAAAGTGTCGCGTACTTCATCAACTAACAACAAGTGTCATCAACTAACAAAAAGTGTCGCGTTTTCATCAACTAACAACATCGTATCCTTTGTATTTTCTCTTTTATATATTCAATACAATATATAAAATTCTTGTGAGTCAGCATCTCACTGTGTTGCCCAACCTGGCTACGCTGCTCCTGACTGTCTTTGACTGTTAGAATGGTGAGCATCCCTTTGCCATTAAGTGATGTAAAATGTGTCTATGGATTCCTCCCATGTGAACCTTAGTTCTGGGGCCCTTTTGCCCTCTGCCACAGCTACTCTCTTATCTTTGCCTTTGAGTCTGCCTCCACCATGTTCTGGTTGCCAACTCATTAACAATGCTTTGAATGGCGTCAGTATCAACATGCCTAGAGACAGCTATTTTTTTTTTAAATTCCACCAATATTTGGTTCAAATTTTATTTTTACAGTTATCACTGGTCTATGTCTTTTGCATTACCACTTTTTAATCTCTGTTCTATTATTCATTCTTGGGGAATGCCATGTATATTTAATACTTGTAAACAAAGAGGAAAATCACCATCCACTTTACTGTATGAGTATGGATTGACTATAAACTGCTGACACATCACACATAGACCTTGGATAGAGGGGTGTGCTATGTCACTACTCAGGACTGGCATAATGACCCATCTACATAATGATCTGTTGGCTGAGGAACATGTACTACAGTTTGCTGTTCATACTTGGGGTGCCATGGCAACTGTAACTCCTTTGTCATGCCAATATGCAAACTGTGTGTCTAGAAACATGGTCTTCCCTTGATGCATCCGTCACAGATGAGCTCTCATCCCAGTTCTCTCTAAGACCTCTTAACACTTTAGTAGCATAAAATTTAGAAGAAAGGGCGAGTCTTGTTGTGTGGAGAAGAAAGGCTTAAGCAGAGGACTCTAATTAGCTGACATTGTCAAGGGGCTATTAAAAGAATCTCTGACCATTTTCTTAGTGTCATAATGAATGAATGGGTGGAAAAGGGTGATAACTAATATTACAAGTGTTGCTCTTTCCTTGTTACAGGATTACAAAGGCTACTACTTGTTATTAGATGTCTCTTAGTTTTGAAACTGCTCTTTTGGTGTGTGATGCTACCGGAGGAGTGTTCTCTGGGAAGCCTTACTCAGAAGGGCATGTGTCTCCTGGGTCCATTTATTGGCTCAGTCTGATGTCAAGTGCTAGAAAGAAAGTCTGAGATTTTAGAGAAGGGGTCTCAAAAAGGTTCCACGGGGTTTCCAGGCTTACTTCGTGGGACTGAAGCTATTAAAACACATTTGTCTGAGACAGAGTATGAATAATCAATGTCCTCGGTGTCAACCATGCGGAGGCATAGCTACAAGGAAGTTGCATTGCAAAAAATCTGAAATAACAATAAGTAAAGCTGAGGATCTACTTGTATCTTGAAGCTCACAAATGGGTGTTTTGGCTTGCTGTGTTGCATTTTTAGTCTAATGTGGAATCACCTGCAAATTAATGCCAAGACGAATCAAATGCCCAATACAAGGGGACACACAACAGACTTCAAAGTTTCCATTAAGTTCATTTACTATTGTTTCTTTATACATCTAGAGTGTGAGAACATAGCTTCCTAATGTAAAATAGGACCACTGAAAACACTGCAATGTATAAATAATTGAAAAAAAATATTTAAAAAAATTAAAACAGTAAGTTTGAGGTAGAAATACATATTATAAGTTTTGGGCAGAGCTTGGTGTTTATGGACCTTGTGAGAACAAACTAGAGGCAAATGGAAAGGCTTTCCCCTGACTTACGCAACTTGCCTATGGGTTTTAGTGCTCATTGGGAAATACAATATGGGGATAACATATGACCTAGATAGCAGAGAGCCAAGGAGGATGTCTCTGTTCACAGCCTGTGGTGGCATGGACAATGCAGAGCCTGAGAAAGGGTACTAGGACTCAAGGAAAGAAGTAGATGGCTATTATTTTTATACTTATTAGTGGTCTTTTTTTGCATTATCACTTTTCATTTCTGTTTTATTATTCTTGGGGAATGCCATATCGATTTAATACTTGTAGACAAAGAGAAAAATCACCCATCCACTTTACTGTATGAGTGTGGATTGACTATAAACTGCAGACATATCATACATAGACCTTGGATAGAGGGCTGTAGTGAATGATTGGCAGGGGAATCATTCTAAAGACTAAATCAAAGAAATAATTTTACCTTAGTGTTGTCCTACTGTGTTATGATTTCTGTGTATGAATTTTAAGTGTGACTGTAGATAAAATGCCTTCCATTCTGGAGTCTGCATTTCCACTTCAGTAAGAACAAGAAGTTGGGTTAGGTCAGCTGAGAGTTCCTTCATCTCTGTTTTTGCAGGTAGACGCTTTCTCCTGTTCACCAATCCAGACTTAGATCATTGTGTTACTCTCCATATCTTCCACAAAAGGCTGAAGGGATGGCTGAATGGGTAAGAACTTGTCTGTGCAAGTATAAGAACCTGAGTGGGTATCCCAGGATGCACATTAAAGGCCAGATGTAGCCATGGGCACCCCAGGAACCGAGACCTGTGAGGGTGGGAGAGAAGATGATGGCCAGGGCTTTATGGCCATCAGCCTAGTCCCAGGTCAATGAAAGATCCTGTTTTATGGATGGTAATGATAGAGAAGATCATTTCATGTTCTTCCCTGTCCTCTACAAGCATTCATAGGCATGGGTACCTTTTTGACACATGTACATATAACACACACACAGACATACATACACATACATGCATACATGCATCCATGTGCACAGACACACACACAGACACACAGACACACAGACACAGACACACACACACACACACACACACACACACACACACACACACACACACACTTCATTAAGCCAATGCTATTCATGCATGGCAGAACCTGAAGAACTCTGGTGTGTCCTTTGCCTGCCTTCCCCACAAGCTGAACTATTGTATACCCCCACTCTTTTCTTCTTATCCTCTCAGGCAGTAAAGTGAGCTCTCCAGTCATTGGGGATCTCATGGTTTTTTAAAAGCCATCTTGTGACAGTTCAACTCTCTCAAGGAGAGAAGAGTGTTAGTATTCAGTTTTCTTCCGGTGTAGAGTCAAGGAGGTCTTGGGATTTGCAAGGAAGAGGATTTACAAAGGAAATTGATGCTGCTTCACATTATGCCCATGTAAGCCTTCCTTGTAAAACCTTGGAATTAAATATGATTTGCATAGTCCTATCATGGAGCGCCTTTTATTCATCCACAAATCAAAGCTTAACAGTATAGCGAAAGACAAAGGACATCAATTTAAGGTAAATTGCAGCTGGATATATATAGGATCACATTTTATATCTTTACAAATACCAAGGAAATTTTGATATTTGTGATAAGAAAGGCACAGTATTAAGGATTTGCCATTCATTGTATTTGGCTAAAAGCCATCCATATGAATCCACACTAGAATTTTGTATTAAACATCTATTCAAAAATAAGCCTTGTTTGGATTTGTTCCCTTGGACTTGATGTATGGTAATTTTTTTTTGAGAAATTTAGAGTTAAAAGCAATAAAGGATATTCTTGCTTCTAATAATTGTCCATGATAAGTCATTATTGCTCTTATAAATACCATGAAGCACACACTCAAGGAGACATCTGCAATAATTATTTGAAATTATATTGCAAGAATAATGGCATTCTCAGAACAGAAAGAGCTTTTTATATGCTCTTATTACTACTCCATGGGAAAACCTAATAATGGCCTATGGAGGACTGGGATAAGCCAAAGGCATAACTCAGTTTTTAAGTAAAAAATAATGGAACCTCTGGAAACACAGCCAGTATCACTAGGACTGATACAATGTCACTTTTCAACTATCTGAACAATAATTATTTTGAATACAGATTATGATATAAAAGATGTGAGAGGGATGGTTGAAGGAACGAGTGTAGCATGCAATGAATCAGCTTGTTTAGACTGTTGTTGAGGTGAGGGTACATGAATAGCACTTAATGAGATGCGTGCATGTGTGCGTATGTGTACACACATGTGTATGTGCAAGTGTGTATTATATGTACATGTGACAGGAGGGTACACATGCCTATGAATATAGGCTTGGAAGATGTATGTACTGGCTGGAACCCACATACATGCCAGATCCAACTTCACATCCTTCTGTGAGTCCTGGGATGTTCATGCACACCAGCAAACTTCACCAGGGCTCATCCTGTGTCTCTTGCTCCAGGTCAGCCTCATCCATTGGGAAATAAGAACACAAAGTCAGTAACCAGGGGTTGGCAGGAGTTGGCTTTGTCTACTAAAGACTATGTTTGGGAGTAACCAGCCTTTATCTACAGCTGTGATGCTTGAAGGTTTCAGTTCCTGCTCCTGCCCATGTCCTTTCAGGTCAAAGAATAGCACAGCATCTTTTGTCTATTTTCAAGAGCTTCTTTATGTTCCCTGCATCTTAGCTACACAGCATTAACTACCTCTTCTTTAAATCCCTTTACTCATTACTTTGAATTCCTACTTCTCTCTTCCAGGACACTGAAGATGTGTTCCATTTTCTCTCTTAGGACTACTCAAGTTAACTCAGGACCTTAACCAAACAAAGACCCGTTTTCATCCCAATAGGCCCTTATTCTTGTCCTTCTATAAAGCGTGTCTGCTGCTTCCATCTCTCCTGTATCTATAAACACTTTATTATTCTAACTTTTCCATTATAATTTTTTATTGCCCCTTTGAGGTTTGAAACTCAGTTGGTAGAATGCTTACCTACCATATACAGAATCCTGTATTTGATACCCAGCACCACATAACCCAGGCATGGTGACATATGCCTGCAATCCCAGAAGACTAGAAGTCTGGGAGATCCTTAGCTACACAATGAGTTCAACATCATATTGGGCTATATAGCCTCAAAAAATCAGAACAATCAGGATGATACTCTTCCCCAAAGAAAAGTCTGTACCTTTCTGGTGGCTCACACATATCATATCTGCTTGTAGAAGGGGCCGAGACAGTCTATACTTGCTTGGGCTATATAGAAAGACTCTCATACAGATCTCCCCCAACCCTACCCCAAATAAAACTAACCTTCTTTATTTTTCAAGGGACATGACTTGGTTCATTCTGATCTCAGCATAACTGGAGCTCTAAATAGGACCCAAGACAATCAATCCAATTAGATTTAATATTAGGGCCTTTGTTGGAAGTGATAGAGCACAGAGGTTTCAACTTAGAGACAGCCAAGAGTATGATCATAAACATGAAATGTTCAGGTCAAGCAGAGATGAGTTCTTTGATAATAAATCATCAAAGTAGACAGAAACACAAAGAAGTGGAAAGGTGTGACTAATATCATTAAGTACATCCTGGGCACACTAGAAGCTTATCCTGGGACACAGCCTGCACAAATCCCTGTGGTCAAGGAGAGTTGAATTTCAGTCCTTTGAAACTGCAGGGTTGCTCAATAAGAGGCCTCCCCCAAAAGAAACACACCAGAGAAAGTAAATGGTGGCCAGTGTTAGCAACTGTGACTCTGCAAATGTCAACTGAGCATAATTCCTGTACTATTTTCATTAAGAACACCAACTTGAAACATGTACATTTATATCAAGACCACAGAAATCCCTATGCAGAAGTAGTCCATCACCTCAGATTCCCTTCTGACTATGCTGTCACAGTCACTCAGCTGTCCCCATTTCCGGTCACCTTCTGAGCCAGCAAATCATGGCAGGCTTCCCAAAGTTCCAAGGTCTTATGATATTGAAGCTTTTAACTTCTTCACTGTCCTTTACTTCTCCAACATCTGAGAGATGGGACAACCCTAAACCAAACAACCCAGTTTGCACTGAATGTTATGGCTCAGACCCATGTGTGAACAGATGCCCACAAGGAACCATGGTGGGAAACAGCCAAATGGTCTGTTCAGGTATTATGTCCAAGTGCCATTTGACTGGACCTTCTCAGATAACAGGATTCATTGGCAGGAAAGCTGTGATTGCAACATCTCTATTCCTATTTACCATCTATTAGAAGGGGAGTCATAGGGAGGTGAAGCTGCCTCAAATCCCAGTGTTCAGAAGTACTAGAAAACACTGCAGGTTTAAGGGACAGCAATTAGATGTAAGATCAATGGCCAACACTCAATCCTTTAAGCCTTACTATTCCCAACATAGCACATGCTTTGGGAAAGAAAATCTTAGTAACGGTCCTAATGTTATATACAGAAATTTTCCATGGCAGCTGTCCTCCATGAGACACAGTTGTCTTCGTCATCATCATCATCATCATCATCATCATCATCATCTCCACCACCACCACCACCACCACCACCACCACCACCACCACCACCACCACCATTATCATCACCATATCATGTAAAAGAACTTTTATTTTAATCCATCATTTATACAAAGGCCAAACAGTGACACAGTCCATATTAGCCAATCTTTGCCTCAGAGATCCTTATTTAATTGCCTGATTTGCTAAAATGTCTAAGCTATGACTTTCTGAATTATATTTACAATATAAATTTAATCTTCTGCAGTTGTAACCCTTTGTCAGATTTTCATCTTTTTGCTTTTGTCAAACATATATATGACTTCTTACACATACATGTAAATGGGAACAATCTAGGAAAAGGAAGAAGACTGGCCTAAGGGGGGAAAACAAGGAATATATATATATATATATATATATATATATATATATATATATATATATATATATTCTTTTATGAAATCTATGATTTTGTATGAGAAATATACTCTAACGACTATTTTTTAATCTGCTTACTGTTTCAATGCTGCTGTGCACTCATTTTAAATACAAATCTTGCAACTCTTGCCTAAACCTGCATCCCCTACAAAATTGATGCTCATTAAGAATGACATTTAAAACCTATTTGTTTAAAAGTACAAGTAAAAGATAAGATGGTAATGAATCAGCACCAAGTAGTTGCTCAATAAGTCCTCATTATTAATATCATTTCTGTCATTTATAAACATATGATTCCTAAAGGATCTAGTTAATTAATGAAAAGGTTCATTAAAATCTACATAAATGCATTCTGAGCAACCATTTCAGCCCCCTTCCTCCTAGATGCTGTACTAGAGCACATAACAGAAATCAAAGTCGTCATTAGCTCCCTCATTCATCCATTGAGCCATTAGGGACCATCTGTAATTTGCCACATATTTGAAAGTATGCTAGGAAATGAATGTTGATTAACACAAATTCCCCACATACTGCAATGTTATGAGATCTTCTGCAATGGACAAGAAATCCAATTACTCATAAAAAGAGAAGCAGCCTATAAAATAAGTGAATTTCAGTGGAGTAACCTATGGGCAATTGACAGGGAGACTTTCTCTTACCTTTTCTGCAAGCCAGCCAAGGTGCCTGATCTCACGACTGCCGGCAATGCCTGTCTTCCCCAGCTGTTCCCTGATGTCAGCAATCACACGGGTCAGCAAGTCACCAACGTTGGAATGGATGGCACTGAACCAGGCTTGGGCCGTGGCAGAGTCCTTACTCCTCAGGATCACTGTGTGCTTAGCATCTGGTGAATGGATTTCTAGTTGCCTAGGGAGGCAAACAGAGGAGGTACAGGAATGACCTGGTAGTTCATCACAGCCCACCTTTCTAAGGCAAACACAATGTTTATTCTTGACATTTACCTCTATGCTTTCACTATTCCATCATTCATGGATTCATTTATTTAATCATCAGTTGCCCTGGCTCTGGTCTGTGCCTTTGGAACACAGTATAACAGTATCATCACAATCACCAAATCCCCCAGATTAAGGATATCTCATTTTCCTGTGATGCAGCTGATTCTGAGATTATATTAATTCAGTTGCACACAGAATTTTAATATTGCTCCCACCCCATTGCTGTTGTGGTAGGAAGCAGACCACAGTAATTAGCCACATTCTTAACCCCGTTTCCCACTATTAGTCAATTGAGATATTTTAAAATAAAAAAAAATGATCAAATTTCATATTCTTTGATTTTCTTTCTTTTTTGAGACAGGGTCTTATGTAGCTCATACTTGGCCCCTAAAATTGCACATAACTGAGGGAGATCTTGAACTGTTAATTCTGTCTTCTGCTCTTGCCTTTTTCAAGTGCTAGGATTGTAGGTGCGTACCACTACTCTCCAGTTGTCAAACCTTTATTCTTTAGGAACCTTGTCTGTGGCACACTTAAGTATGACTGAGTCATGTATATATATCTCACGGTTAATACTACACACCAAAGCCAAATGCCAGAGTTGAAGTTGGGCCACTTGAGATGTAGCGAAAGTGATGTATTTAGAGTGAGTGTTTTAACAGTGTGGTGTTTTAGACAGAGTCTGCAATGGTTTGAATATGAATGGCCACATAGGCTCTTATATTTGAATGCTTAGTCAGCAGGGACTGGAGTTCTTTGTTAGGGTTAGAAGGATAAGAAGGAAGTGTGTTACTCGATGACAGAAGTGGATGTGAAGCTTTGAAGTTTCAAAAGCCAGAGAGAGGGTAGGTTATTGCTGCCAGGCACAACCATGCTGCTCCTTGGCAGAATGTGGATTTTGGGATTTTAGATTATGGAAGCAGCTGAACACTGTAAGCAGGGTTTACCCATCAATACTAGTAGGAGCATGGAAGAAAGTGGTCTTGAGAACAATGTAAATTATGATGGCTCTGATAAGAGGTTTTTGAGGGAAAGAATATTAGTAAGTGGCCTAGAGACCATTCTTATGATATTTCTGGCAAAGAAGATGGAAACTTTCTGCCATTGTCCAAAAATCTGCCTGAGGCTAAAGAGAAGAGTTTTGGGTTAATGATATTGGCAGAGGAGATTTCAAGACAGTCTAAAGTTAACTGTGTTGCTTGATTATTAATGGTCAGGCTTATGCAAATCAATAGTGCAAAGGAGCAAGCTGGACAAAAAGACATACAAAATGTACACTTCAAAGTGAAAAGAAGCACCAGGCAGTATAATGGAGCTAAGTTCAATGCTCAAGGAGATAAAAGTTTAAAGTATAGCCTGATATTAAATGGAATAAAGGGAGCTGTGATTTCAGGGCAAGACTCCACCAAGGTAATGTTCAACTTGTAAAAGGAATTAAGGAAAATCTTAAGCAGTGAAGGAAACTACCAAAAACAGAGAGCTGATGCAAATATAATTGAAAGAGTGGGCCAAGTTCCAGTTCCATCAAGCAGCAGAACTTGGCAGCTTTGACAATATGGTTCTGGCTTTAGAGTGAAGGATACAAGAAAGGGGTTGTGGAATCTCTCTCCAAGGCTAAGAAAAGCTGCCAAGACCAGGCATATGTCAGGGGTGTCCCTGCATGGAGGTCCAAAGAGGCCATTGTATAAAGCTGTGAAGGGGAAGGCCAGGTTGTGTTGGAGATTCTAAGATGTTGGAGATGCCAGGGCTGTGGGATACCTACCAAGGAAAGCTGCAGACTAGGTATGGAACTGTCCCAAAATGGAGAAGTTTGTTGTAGTCAATGAAGCTCAAAGGAATTGGAGAGCTGAAGAACACGTTGATAGTAAACACAGAAATGAAGAATTTGGAGTTTTGCTGGCTGGTTTTTGGTCTTGCCTTGGTCCAGAATTTCCTCTCTATGTTCCCTTTCTTCTCTTTTTGGGATGGTAACATATATTCTGTGCCACGGGGCATTGGAAGTAGGTGTTCTGTTCTTGGTTGTGATTTTATAGGGGGTTATAATAAAGAGAACCCATGAGTCTCACAAGAGACTTTGAATTTTGGATGTTTAAACAGTGTTGAGACTCTGATAGACTATGGGGGCTTTTGAAGTCAGACTAAATATGCTTTTGAATTATGATATGGCTACAAGCCTAATGCGGTCAGTGAGTGGAATATGGTGGTTCGAATAATAAGAAGGGCTCCTATAGGCTCATATATTTGAGTGCTTAGTCACCAGAGAGTGGAACTCTGATAGAAGTAGAAACCTTAGGAGGTGCGATCTCATTGAGGAAGTGTGTCACTGTGGGTGGAGGTGAAGCTTTGAGGATTCAAGGGATTATGTCAGGTCCTCTCTATCACTCTTGAGGCCTGCAGATCAGGACATAGCTCTCTGCTACTGTTCTAGAACCATACTTCTTGTCATAATGATAATGGACTAAGACTCTGAAACTGTAAGCAAGCCCCTAATTACATGCTTTTTTTTTCCTAAGAGTTGCCTTGATCATAGTGTCTCTTCACAGCAACACAACAGTGACTGAGATGGGTAATGTTTGCTTTTAATTTGTTATTGTGAGGAAATTACAGGTTAATGTGGAAGTGTACAAACAGTACAGAAAAGTCTGTCCTGCCTCACCCAGCTTCCCTGATGATTATATTTTACTTGATGATTATACTTTAATAGCAAAACAGGTACACTGGCACTGGTATAGTGTATATGTCTGTGCACTTTTATCCTGTGTAGATTTATGTAAAGGCCACTGTAATCCTTTGTAAACAGTCATTCCATCACCACAATGATTTCCCAGCAACCTTCTTACTACCATCTCAGATTGCCATGTTTTCTCCAGCTCTGTACTTTTCAGTATAGTTATTTTCTGTTGCAGAGAAAATATTTATTTTTATTCACTGATGTTGGTATTGAGAACTTCAAAACAGAATGTAAATATCCATGTATTAATATCCTCTTATTGCTTAATAATCATACAACAGTCCATTAAGAATTTACTGCATTCTAGGCAAAGTATTTAATTCTTTAATATAATAATAGTAGTATGTTCTCAACAATGCTATGCCTTCCATTGTTGACTGATTTAACATTATTGAACATTGAAGCTAGGGAAATAATTTACCCAAGGCTACACAGATGGTAATTCTGGGATTCAAACACATGTGAATCTATGACTTTAAAAACAGATTACAGCACCTCTGTTTTAGATTAGGTAGCATCTAAGAGGGAGGCAACTGTTGTCTTCTGTAGCAGTCTGAAGACTGAAATTAATCACCTGGGATGCATCCAATAATGCCCTGCTTAGCTCCTGCCTTAGAAGATAACTATTTTTCAGATTACATGAACGTTAGACATCTCAAGGCAACCTGGCCCCATTAACATTTGAAACCGACCTTTGGAGAAAATAATTTAACTCAGAAACCTGAACTGTAGGAAAAAAAATGATTTGGAAAGTGGGATGTCTCTAAGGAGTTTGAGCAACAATTAGCATTCTTTGTAAGAAATTTGAAAACAAGCCATAACTGCCTGAAGGTTTTATGTGAAGAGTCAGGGGACTCTAGCATTGACATCTGTCCCAACCCAGGAGAAAAACAATGCTATACCTCCTAGGAACTTTCCAAAAAAGACACAGGGAGTTAAGGGTAGGCTTGGGATCCAAGAAACACATTAAAGAACACTTTTGACTAGTCTCTTAACTTTTGTCACTATTTATTGTTCTAGAAACTTAAAACATGCAAGTCTTTTATTAACAGTGTTTTCTTTTGAATATCTGGATTTTTTTTTTTTAAATGACAGCTTGGGAAGCCATCACTCTCCAGCCCCCCCCCCCCCCCAATGTTTTGTTTAGTATGTTGCTGCAATGTCACAAGAAGAAGGCAGACTTGCACGCTGGGCTCTTTCCTTTGGATTTTGACAGCCTTTATCAATATTAGTAAATTTAAGTAAACTTTAAGAGCCATAAATCTCAGAAAAAATATACTGATTACATCTATACAAACTGATTTTTTTTCACCTTCCCTCTGTCTCTGGACACAGTATCTTGCTAGGTTAACCTTTGAACTTGCAAACTTTCTGAATGCTGGGATTACAGATGTGGACCACATGTCCAGCCTTTGAATGTATTCTGAGAAGTGGATATATGCGTGTAATTTCAAACTGGATCAAGCAATAGGAAACTAAAAGCATCCCAGAAGTCCTTGCTGTTCTCTGTCTCCAGTGACCATCAAAATATCTACTCTTAGACTTTCTGTCTTCATTGTTAGAGTATGATAATTGTAAAGGTACTTATTTGTATTTCATTCCTGATGCTGGGAATTAAACATAGGCTTATTCATGCTAAGAATATACTTTCCAATTATGCATGGTCCTCGGCCCTTAAGCATTTTTTTTTTTTTTTTGAGACAGAATCTCTTTAAATTGTCTAGGCTGGCTTAGAACCTGCTCTATACAACATTTAGATCTTACACTCATTCAGGCCTTAAACTCATCCTGTAGATCAGGCAACTCTTGAATGTGTGATCTTGTCTTTGCCTTCCAGGTACATGAGTTGACTTGCCTATGCCACCACCTGCCTCCGGCAGTCTTTCCTAACCTATAAATTATGGGGTTGTCTGAACAGTATGTGTATGGGTGGGGGGGGTAGAGAGGAGAGAGAAGAAAGATAGACAGAGAGAGGGGGAGGGAGGGAGAGGGGAAGAGAAAGGGAAAGGGATAGAGACAGAGAGGCACAGAGAGACAGACAGACAGTCAGACAGAGAGAGAAGGGAAAGGAGGTAATAAGAGGGGGAGATAGGGAGGGAAGGAGAAAGGGAGAGAAGGAAGGGAGACAGGGAGATAAAGACACAGAGAGGGAAAGAAAGAGAGAGAGGGAGAGAGGGAGGGAGGGAGAGAGAGAGAGAGGGAGAGAGAGAGAGAGAGAGGGAGAGAGAGAGATCCTAGAGTGTTTCTGAGGTAAAGTTTAAATATAGGGTCTCATTGTGTTCCTCAATGCCTCTCAAAGTGTGGCCAAACCCAGCAGCACCACCTTACTCAGAGCTTACTAGAAATATACACTATGCCGGGTGGTGGTGGTGCACGCCTTTAATTCCAGCACTTGGGAGGCAGAGGCAGGTGGATTTCTGAGTTCGAGGCCAGCCTGGTCTACAGAGTGAGTTCCAGGACA
Source organism: Arvicanthis niloticus (assembly GCF_011762505.2). Classification (NCBI taxonomy): domain Eukaryota; kingdom Metazoa; phylum Chordata; class Mammalia; order Rodentia; family Muridae; genus Arvicanthis; species Arvicanthis niloticus. The sequence goes on from NC_047670.1 coordinate 32,675,941, forward strand.
GCCAGGGCTATACAGAGAAACCCTGTCTTGAAAAACAAAAACAACAACAACAAAAAACCAACAAAACAACAAAACAAAACAAAAAAAAACCCCAAGAAATATATACTATTTGGTTCCCTTCTCAGTACTATTTAAGAATCCTGGGGGCAGGTGCCAGCAACCTGGCAGGCAAACTAGATGTGTGATTCTGGTTGTAGAAAAGCCATGGTGTAGTCTCATAACAGTATAGCCACGGACTTCCCAGTGGCTGAGGTGAACAAGTTATTGAATGGTGGTGAGTTGAAGTATTCAGTTAATCCTCAAAGAAGGAGAGCAGATGACCCAGAGCAGAAGAGGGACCTGGGCCTTTTATAATCAAAGACAGTAGAAGAGGTTCTCAATGAAGGGATCCCTCAGAAACCTACAATACATTTCTTTTAAAAATCATTTGGTTAAATACAAATGATTGGAGCTCATCCCAGACTTATCAAGTAAAACTCTCCAGTAGTCAAAGCCTGGGCATATGCTTTAAAATGTTGGCAAACTATATAGATTGAATGGACAGTATCCCCACTAAGCCAAGCCTTTTAAGTTCCTACAGACAAGACTAGGTGTATTCAAGGTGGTATGAGGAGAGATAGCTAAAATTAAGAGCTATTTGAAAGATAGCATGAAAACAATATAGTAGAAGCTTCCTAAAACATATTCATATATGAAGGCAATCTAAACAAAATTGCCAAATAATGGGCACACACAGTTCCAACTTAACATCTCTTGTCAGCAAAAAGAAGCTTCTAGTATTGGAATTAGATTACACCTAATTGACTTATCTGCCAAGGGTGTCTTATGGGAATCTTCAAATAACCCACGCTGCTGCTGAGACTATAAGTTGCTCTCCTCAAACTAACAGCAAGTTCCTATTGCTGAAGACAACACCTACAAAACTCACTGAACATGGAGAAGTCAAGAACTTTTGCCTACACATTGCCCTCACCCCCGTGTTCTTGTCTTCAGTACAGGGAGGTACAAGAACGTACTCTGCAGGCTATCAACAAAGAAACAGAAGCACCAAGCCAAACACAAAACCTTTATCTACAATGCTGTCCTGCTTGCAAGCTACTCTGGGGAAATGTTGACATGAAGGTTATAGTAGTAACCAAGCAATATCTGATTTGACTTAAGGCCTATTCCCAACACTGCTTGGGTGACCAAGAACCAGAGACTATCATTATGTTATGTTATATTACTATATTTATCATTTTATAATCCTTTAGAGGCCTGTTTGTTTTCTGACGGTAGGCAGAAAGGGATTGGATCCAGATTGGGGGGGGGGGGGGATGGGGAAGAACTGGAGTAGAGGAAAATTGTAATCAGGATAAAGTATGTGAGCAAAAAAACATCTACTTTCAATAAAAGAGAAAAAGAGAGAGAGCAAGCATGTACAGGTGGCTTTCAGGACAAGCCAGTAGAAGACAGGTGAGCATGATGGTTATCTACTGCTAAGAAACAAGATCACTCAAAACCTTGTGGCTTAAACTCCAAACACTTATTACCCCACTGTTTCTCTGGGTCAGGAATTGGGTGGCAGAGTGTAGTTGAGCTGAGTCAGCTGTAATCACAGATCTGATGATGGTTATCTTGTCATTTGGAAGGGTGTAGTCTTGGGCAGAACAAGGCAGGGCTGAGACCAGGTCCATTCAGAGCTGGTACTTACAGTGTCTCTTCTGCTTTGCCTGCTTTCTTTCTTTAGTCAGGTCAAGCTAGGTTACTGTGAAATACAACTGGAAGCCCTGCTTGTACTGTGATGAAAAATGAGAAATTTAATTTCTATAAGCCTTAAATGTCTTCATCCCCTATACCACAGCACTGGTAGAAATTATGATGAAAATGGTGATTCTGATGATAATGACTATAAATACTCCTGACAAGGAGATTTGGGTAACACTTTGTGACTGACAAATCCTGACAGTAACCATTGTTTACACTGTCAATATTTAAGATTCCTGACTTAGTAAGTGGGAAAAGAAACTTTTTTAGTAAATATAAGACACTTGTGCTTTCTTCATTTGGTGATATTTGTGTTAGCTTTCCATTCCTATTTAAAAATTTAAAATTACATTGTGTGTGTGTGTGTGTGTGTGTGTGTGTGTGTGTGTGTGTGTGTGTGTTTGTGTGTGTTGGACAAATGCAAAAGAAAATATCCTTTAATTCCAGCACACTTACAATATAGCATGTTCTGGGTGCTGTAAAAACAAGGAAGCTACTTGATCAGTGTCTCCAAAGAACTTGTCACCTGCAGTGCATTGATCACTATGTTCCCAAAATTCAAGTCCAAATAGAATCTTAGCCTGATCTTTTTTTTTGGAAATGGAATCCTTGTAGATATAGTTCAGGCAAGGTAAGAGATATTCTTTTATCCCACTAACCTACCAATCGGACTGAGGTGGGTGGGTCTAGTAAGACCAAAAGAGGAGCAATGAGTCAACTTGAGTGGTTTCGTGGGTCAATTGTACTTGCCACCAAACCTGGCAACCTGAGTTCAATCCCTGGAACCTGTGGTTGAAGGAGAGCATGAACTCCTGAATGTTGTTCTCTAGCCTCTACATCATGATATATGTATCCTTGCTTGCACAGGTACACACACACACACACACACACACACACACACACACACACACACGCAATACATAAAATAAAAAGGGGGAAGAAAGGGGACATAGATGAACAGCAAAGAAGATGATGAAGAGATACAGCAATGGGGCAAGATTTCAGGTTTTCACACCAAGCCAGGAGTTAAGTTTGGCATGGCTTCTCTAACCTGACCTCCAGAAGGAACCCACCCTGTCAACACACTGGTGTCAAGTCTCCAGATTCCAAAACTTCAGGTGGATCTGTTTCTACATTTCCAACTACCAAGTGATACTTGATTATATTGCACAATTATCTTCCTTCTCATCATGGGATCAGGAATATTCTAGAATTTAAAATCCATGACAGTTCAAAGAGAGGCCCAAGATAGGTCAGAGCTGTGTCTATCATGTATCCATTTCAGCACACTTAGACTAAAAATCTTTATAACAAAAATGTCCATCCCACTGGCATCCAATCATCTCACATAGAAGGAAAAGTGGAACTTGCTGGAAACGACAACAAACACAGTCTTGGAAAAATGTTGGCCCATAGTAGGGCTCCACTCAGCCAGTAAGCACGCCCTCTACTTTCTTCTCTGGATGCAAAAAAGTAAGAGAACTCCCTTGCTAACTGTGAGTCCTACATTTCTGGAACTAGGGATGAGGAAGGAGGAGGGAGTTAAGGAGCAATAAAGCCAGGAGGGTTGATGGGAGCTATTTTGAGCAGGCCAGTCTTTTATAACTCCTATTTCGTTCCCCAGTTGAACTGACCACTGCTTGATGAATTGTGTTTATCTGTAGTTCAGCGATAAAGTTCTCTTTTAATTCCCCATTGAATAGAAATATTTAGGGCAATGCCACAGCTGTGTTTATTCACACACTCTGCCACAGTTATGTAAATACTGCCTATGGAACTATTTCTGATAAAGGACCCATACCAACCCCGAGGAATTAGATGCTCACTCGAGATGTCTGCCAAGATGAGCAGTTTCGACTCAGCTTGGCAGAGCTGTGAATGGTATCACAGCTTCACAGAGATCATTTGGCAAACTTCATGGAGAAAGAAAGAGGCACTTTCTTCTCTTGCTCTTGCAAAGCTTCCACTGAGCTAAATACTTTTCAGTGTTCTCTATTTTTCTAGCTTAGAAATATGAAGCTGAAACTTGAGGTCCCCTAATACAAAACTAATAAGTGAAGCAGAGGTTGAAACTTGGAAGCTGTCCTCTGATTTGAAGCTGGAGAGAACAAAGGTGAAGCTGTTAGCTTCCCACAACTAGGAGTCACCAGGAGAACCACGTGACCAATATGGCTGCTCCCGGGTCTCAGATCCATAATTCCTGTGGCACCTAAGAACCACTTTCTGAAAGACAAAGGTAGAGGTTACTCTCTCTGAATGCCAGAGTTTTGATATATTTTTATTTCTACCTTTATGATTTTCTCTGTTTCTCAAAAATATCTTGCAATGGAACCAGAAAAAAGAAAGTTACTTATTTTTTTATTTGTTAAAGAAAAACACGTTCATGTTTACCAAACTTTAACAAAGGCAACAGTGAAATATGTGCTAAGTAATAAAAGCAGTGTTATACTAAGAAAAAAATGTATCTTATTCTTAGATAACACTAGAGAAAAATAGGTGAGAGTAATAAATATGTATTGTAACTTGAAAAATATTTTTTAAGTTTATTTTTCTTTTATGTGCATTAGTGTTTTGCCTTCATATATGTCTGTGTGGGGCTGTCAGATCCTCTGGAAGTGGACTTATAGACGTTTATGAGCTCCCATGTGAGTGCTGGGAATTGAGCCCTGGATCTCTGAAAGAGCAGCCAGTGCTCCTTAACTCTGAGCCATTCATTTTTAAAAAGGTAATAACAACGTTTAAAATGAGGACTTAGTACTTGTTGTATAGGGGTGCAAACCACACACACACACACACACACACACACACACACACACACATACCACACACATGAATGGTTCTTCTTACTGTCTTCACCTAGCTAGCCTAAGAACTGAATCATATGGGACACATTCGATGGGTAAGAAGCGTTCTATTGGAGGGATCAACTCATCTAGGCTCACCCAGACAGTAATAAAGCACGTTGTGACTGGAGTCCCAGTCATCCGACTTGAAAACCTATGCCTTAGTTATTATTGCACAGCTCTGGTTTAAATGTGGTAGTACCACAAATGCTCATGGATATACTAGGTATTTTCTTATTGCGGTAAATACACATGAGACAAGAGCAACTTAAAGGAAGGAGGGGTTTGTTATACAGTTATGTCCTTCATAACAAGGTAGGCATGGCTATAGCAGTGCAAAGTATCTGGTCACATTGTATTGAATTCAGGAGTCAAAGAGGTGGTGGATGCTTAGAGTCAGTAAGCATCAGTCCTTGATCCCTGACCAGGGAATGGTGCCATACACATTTGAGACAGATCTTCCCACTTCCAATAACATAGTCTGGCGACTCCTTCATAGATATGTCAGAAGCTTGTCGCCTTGATGATTCTTGACCTTGTCAAGTTAATAATCAACATTAACTATTAAATGGGTAGAAGGTTTAGTCTCTATATCATTGTGAGAAGCTGTGGACCTTAAAGAGAAGAAGCTTTATTAGGATTTTTTAAGTTCCTGGAGTTTTCCTTTAAAGGGGATTGTGGGAGCTGTGGTTCTCAGACTCTATTTCATGGCTCATGAATGTAGATGCTTCATTACCTACACCCACCAAGAAGTGCCATCCTTGCCAGAGGCCCAAGCATACTAAATTGTTTGATCATGGATTCGAACCTCCAATTTGTGAGCTGAATAACCCCCCTCTCTCTTAATAAGTTAATTGCCTCAGACATTCTCTAGTGAAGCTGACTAGTACATGTCACATTCATTGGGGGTTTATAAAACATGCCTCCTTTAAGAGTGGGGACTACTTTGCATCCTTTTGCTGTTCAGCATCTTTGGAACACCATTTTGGTAAACATGGAAAGCTTCTTTAAAATTACAAGTAGAGTTTCTCCATGACATATGGCAGAATTCAATTTTTATCTTTCACTGTTGCCTGGGAACTGGGCCACTCATACACACTAGCCATGCCAACAGAGACAAATGCATGAGGAGGGAATGCACTGAATCCATCTTTAGGAAGATACGGTATAGAGGCATCCAGCTCTCAGGGACAGGGTTTGGCCAGTGTCACATGGCTGTGGTGCAAGCAGAGGTAGTTGTGTAAACTGTAAGTAGTGTGGCAACAGTACCATTTCCCCAGCTCATCTAGAGTCATGGGATTGGCTGTTGAGTTTCTGACCCTAGTTTGTGGAAATTTTCAGGAGATACAGGAGAACTCCATCCCACTAACCAGACTTTATTGCCTGTTGCCAAAATCTACAATTTCCAGCTAAAGATGTGGGTTTAGGAAGCAGGTTGCTATGATGAAAGCTAATGAGATCATTTAAAGACTGTGTCAAGTGTGAGCAGTTAATAGCGAAAAGAGAGTCAGAGTTTGTGCTGTTTTGCACAAAATCCTATTTGGAAAACAGGTCATGCATGCTAATAGCGTTCTGAGCTCCGAGGGATCCTGACAGTATCTCTCCTGCTGGCAGGAGGCCAGTTTTACAATGACATATACGTTTATGAAATATGAGAAGAATTTCAGTGTGCTGACCTCTCCTGGGGAAATCGTGTCCTTATCGAAGTTTGAAGAGAGGAGTCAGCTAAAGTCAGACGTCGAAAACACTCTCCGTGTTCCCACACCAATTTCTTCAGTACTTTGCAAAATATTTTGTTGTTTGTTCTTGTTCAACTGGTTAGAAAAATCTTATACAGGCACTATGTCAGTGAAATGCCGTACTTTTGCCTCTAGAATCTGGTAACTTACACTGATAAGCCATTTGACCTACAGTCTGATGCAGAGAATAAATATCTGGCTTCTGAGAGCTTGTTTTTCCATCCTTTGAATTAGGTCTCTATTAGGCTAGGGTGGCTGAATTCAGCAAATAATATAAGATTCCTAGTTAAATGTGAGCTTCAGATAAGGGATAATTTCTTACTGTATGACCCAAGACATTTCAAATGATAGAGATAGAAAAAGTACACAGATGGAAACATGGATTGCATGAATAGAGAATAAAGCTGGATCTTAGAGTAAACATACCATAGAGGTGTATAAGGGTTTAATGCCAAGATGCTGCCAGGTTACTGAATTAGGTAATTAATTTGGCGGGGGCACTTTGATTGGTGATAAAAAACTGAAAATGACCCAGATTTTGAGAGAAACTTTACATGTCTCATTAAATATTTCCTCCTCCAGGAATTTGCTCTTCCTAGTGTGATTTAAGTGACGTCAACATACCATCACAATCCAGGCTAGATTATTCTATCTTTCAGGATAAGTTTTGCACACTTATGTGCACCTGATCTCTAAAATTTATCAGAATCAATTAGGTGCTATCCCCACTGAGTGCTGACCAGACTGTAAGTTTCAAAAGTTACCATATTTTCTCAGTGGTGCCGAGGTAGTTACTTCCCTTGGTAGGATGAGAGTTTTACTGCACAGGACAAACTTGATTAACTGCTACTAGCTGCTAGACACAATGTGAAAAGTGTTGAAGTCCCAGTCTACATAGGATCTTGGCCTAAAGGTCAGGATGATGGATGAAATTTCATTCTAAACTTAACCTGGAAGCATTCTAACCATTGATTGATGGTTGCCATGGATATGGAAGTGCCTCCTGACTATTTCTAGAAATATTTGGGCTTAGAGGTCTCCAGATATAAGAGGATTCTGCTTCTCCAGGTTACCCTCCTGTCCAAGAGGCTCCTGGCTTTTCATCTAATCATGTCTTTTCAAAGGTCATCCTTTTACATGGTTTATTTTGCCCATTAGATGGTAAATTCCTGGGGGCACAATGCATATCGGAATTTTCTAATGTGCCTGTGTTGGTTTACAGAAGAAGTCAGTATTGTAGAAGAACTAGGCCAAGGGAATATATGACTGTGCTTACTTCTATCCATGTATCCAATCTGGCTGCTGGTCCCCATTCTCGTCAAGTCCTGTAACCACCTCTCCTCACACTGTTACTTTTCCCTTGCTCACATCTAACCCTTTTATTCTTAATCAGTAGTGACTCTACAGTACACACTGGAAAGTAAGTTGCCCAGTGTAGTATGCAAATGGCCCATGAACAAGCTAATTCTCACAGATCAGATCGCATGGAGCAATTCTCAACACCAAAATGGTTACCCAACATCATGTCATAGACTTGATTTTCTTGGGCTAAAACGATCAATGTATGATCATGTGGACTTTTATCAGATCAGATAGAGAAACAAAGGGCCTTGCAAGTATGGGAGGCAGGACAAACAGGCCATAGAAAGATATGGGAACTAGGACAACTACTCCCAAAAGCAGATAATGAAGAGACAACATCAGTGAGTACCATCTAGCTCATTTATGGAGGATTTTATTTTGTAAATTAATAAGATTTGTCTGTATGGTTCAATTACCAAGTTGAAACAAAAGTGTTCATTCATTATAAACTTACCAATTATTTTTCAAGAATCTAGGACCTTCCAGATCTGGCATTAGGCACATGGAGAGAGAATTCAGCACAGATATCATTTCTAAAGCATTCTAACCATCTGGCACAAGAAAAATACTTTCTTATGTTTTCAAATAATGTAAGAGTACAGTTTCTATCTGTTTGTTTTTGGTTCACAACCAATGATTACTGTTTAAGAAAAAAATCAACCACATGAGGTTGGTAGATAACGACATGTGTTGAGAATAAGAAAATGTTTTCCTTTTTAAAGATTAATCCCCACCTCAGGTCTTTTGTCTCAGTAACTGAAAGCTAGCTAAAACATTGTGGAAGGCAGTATTTTAAGCCATCAGTATTCGTGAATCTTCCAGCAGGGATTTCTAGTAGCTTGTACCCTCAAAGAGAAGATGGTTCCAAGAGGACATCAAGGAGAAGACTGTGAAAGAGAAGTGAAGGAAGCATGACTCATGGAGGGAAGCAGGGAACTGGGAACTGGGAGTGAGGAAATGGAAAACACCACAGGCAAGCTGTGTTAGCAGGAGGGAGATAAATACAGAGGGAAAAGCAGAAACCAAAGCAACCCTGATTTTATGCACGAACAAATGGAAGAACAAAAGTCAGAAGGAAACTTCTGGAAAGAATCCGTCATAGGTATAAAGCCTAAATTCTGGAGGAAAGAGGTGAATTATATGTTACACATGCAGATAGTAGTGTTATAAAGCCTAGAGTCCAGGTTTCTCAACAACCAAGTTTTTCCAAATTTGGGGGATGAAGGAGGAGTGGAAACCCAAAATGTGATGAATATAAATTTAAGCTCATGATTTTCTAGAAGTGCAGCCCTCAGCTTTGGGCCAGTGATTTCTTTCTGTGTTTGAAACTTTCACTGAAGTACGCTGCAGATATTTCACTGTCAACATCTTTGTGACAATGACAGCTTCATAATTATTTCCTCTCTGGATGCCTGTGCTCAAAGACACTTTGACCTCTCTTGTAGATAGCAGTAATCATTTTCATTACCTGGCAGATTTAAACAAGTGCAAACAAATAAATCAGCTACCCACACAAATTGCTGTTTTTCAAATCTGTATCTGAACTATCTAGACAAGTTTTAAATTGTTATGCAGTTCTGTGCTGGTTGCAAGAAAAGGTGAAAATCAGAATCATGCAAATGTTCATCTCACACTTTTAAAAGGTCACATGACACAAAATTCAATCTTCCTTATTCTCCTAGTAAATGCCAGGGTGTCAGACAAGTTGTGAAGACAGGTAGTACTTGTGGCATAGTGGTGGGGTTAGGTTTGTTTTCTTTGACTATATCAGTTTTTTTATTTAATGTATGAAAGTTGTAAGAAAAATTGCCACAGATGAGGGAAATAAACTCAAAGCTAATTCCTGATGTGAGGGCCATGCAGAGAAAGGAATAAGGATATGGGTTCTATGTTTGCTGCCAGGGAGGTCTGATGCCCACCGTTGCCTTGCAGCACCCCGAAGTGGATGTTCATCCCAGATTAGTCTCAGGTGATTGTTCTTCATACCCAACATCATGGTTCAGACAATCTACAAAGGGAGTACTCACCAGTTAGCATAAACTGCTTTCAATGGCCACTTAAATACAACCTGAAGGAAACCAGCCTTGGGAATAAAGCAAATAAAAAGCCTTCACCACAAACAAATCACTCACTAGAACATAGTTACTGAGTGCCCACCCTCTGCTCAGCAGTCATCTAGGTGCTAAGGACACAGAGACAAACAACAGGGTTTGCCTTCAAGGTGCTTACTGTCCAAAGGACCTGGAGAGGGTTGAGCAGAGGGCGGCCATATGTAACATATTGGGTAGTATCCTTCATGGACACACTGATTTGGTTCCTGTGCTGACTATGCGCTAAGGAATTCAACTTCTCTGCATCTCAGTTTCACATCTACAGACAGGAAGGAACTACAACTATAACAGTAGTGACCTCATAGCTCACTTTAGATGGAAGAGCAAACATTGGTTAATCTTAAATAAGAACTAGAGGTGGAGGAGAAGCATCTCAAAGCAGACAGTGTTCTGAGCAACAGGCATACATGTGTGAAACCAAATTGGACATGGTAGAATCATTGAGAAGTTCTTAGAAGTAAAAAAAAAAAAAAAAATTGCAAGGAAATTGAAGAAAGGCAAGAGAGTCTGAAGGCACCTATGGGCAGAATTACATCAGCAGAGTGTCACACTAAGCTTGGATTGCATGGCATCATGCCCAGAAACATCCATTGTCAGAGAGACAACACAGGTGTAGAGATAATATTTCCGGAACATCTTCATGGCTATAGGGGAAACAGCAACAGAAAGATACACATTCCCTGGGCAAAGAGAGAACATCCTATGATGACCATTTGATTTCTGAATAAATGCTCGTGACTGCTAAATACCAAGTCCATGAAAAATTCACCTATTTAGGCTTAACTAGTGGGTATGGGGAGGCTGAGAATAGAGAGAGAAGACTAGGTATTGCCTGGGTTATATCTGGAAGGCTGAGGGCTGGAAGGCTGTCACTAGTGTGATTACAGTACACAGCAGAACTCATGTGACACTAAAAGTGTGGGGACCGGAGGAAGGGTAGGCATACTAAGCTTCAGGACCATAAAATCCTTCAGGAAAATGGAAGCACCTGAGATGGGTTGAAGCAAGGACACACAGTGGAAGGAAAGAGGAATGGACAATGAAGACAGTGTGGCCAGGGACACAGAGTGTGTTCAGGAAGAGAAGAATCATTCCATTCGGCCATGACATTATCTCTATAGCTTCAGTTAATCTCGAACAGCTTTGCTAAGGCAAAACTGAAATGAAGTCAGTTGTACACATTTTAAATGCAAATCTTAAGGCATATGTATACGCTTCATGGTGACTTTATCCCAGTTTGCTTGGTGTAGATTAGTTTACATCTTATGTAATTTTATTAAATGGAATCACACAGTATGAGTTTGTTTACACAGCCTGACTGTGGTGGTTCCTTTGTGTTGAGGCATGTGCTGATATTCACTCAGCCCTTTGGTTACCAAGCACTAATCCACCGTGGTTTTCTCACCGTTGGCCAACCGTGTGTGGTTGTCCAAGTTTGGTGGTGTCAAAACTAATGTTGCCATAGGCGTTTTCTTTTTCCAACAGTTTTTAAGATGCATTTATTTTATTTATTTTATATGAGCGCTTGGCCTACACACACACACAGACATACACACATGTACCCAGTGCCCACAGTATTTAAGAAAGGCACCAAATCCTTTGGAACTGGAGTTATGGGCAGTTGTGAACCACTGTGCTGTATGGGTGCCAGAAACAAAACCCTGAGCCTCAGCAAGAACAGCACCACTCTGGACCATCTCTCCAGCCCTTTAAGGTTTTGTTTGGTCACAGGCTTTCGTTTCTCTTGGGAGAACAGCTAGAAGTGGGTCGCTGTTTCACTTGATAGATTTGCTTAGCATTTGAAGGAATTGCCAATAATATCAAAGTAGTCATACCATCTTTCATTCTCAAGCAGAAGCATGAGTTTCGCATGTCTCCACATACTTGCCAACGGTATTGTTAATTCTTGAGTTAATATGTGTGTGGTGGCATACTCTTGTTGCTCTAATTTTCATGCTTACAGTGACTAGCAGTGAGAAGTAACTCTGCCCACATCCTGTGTGTCAATCATCTATGATGAATTATCTACGTGAATATTTCCCCTTTTTAAAAAAAATAATTATTTTATGTGTGTGGCTGCTTGGGTGTATGTATGTATGTATATAAGGAATCTTGTATGTATACCATGTGCATGCAGAACCCGCAAAGGCCTGAAGAGGTTGTCTGATCCCCAGAACTGGACTTACGTGAAGGTGTTAAATCCCATGTGGGTGCTGGGAACCAAACCTGAGTCTTTTACAAGATTGACAGTGCTCTTAACTTTTGAGGTGTCTTGCCAGCCCCTATTTTCTTTTTGTAAAAGTTGCATTGCGTTTTTTTAATATTTAAATTTATATATTCACAAATATATGTATATATACACATACATATACATGCATATGTGTATATATGTGTGCATAATATAAATTATATATAGGTTCATGTATATATTCTGGATATAACTCACTTATATAGAATAAACAGTGTTCTCAAATATTTTTTTAAAATCTGTTTTCATACTCATAAGGAGAAAAAGTTTTTTTTTTTAACATATGACAATGAAATCTGATTTATCTGTTCTTTTGTTTAGTATATGTTTTTGGTGCCTTACCTAGTATGTTTGCTAAACTCAAATTTGTAACACTTCTCTACTGTTTTTCTTAGAGATATTATTATTTTAGATTTTACATTTAGGGTGGTAAAACATTTAACCTAGTTTTTTCATATGGTACAAGATACTCAGTTAAGTTCCTTTTTATATGTAGAGATTAACTTTTCACAGTTGTGTCTATTAAAAAGATCACCCTGTCTCCAGATACTTGTCTTCTTATATGTTAGAAGTCAGTTGTCCACTTATACTTATGTTTTTTCCTAGACTCCCAATTAGGACTCATTAGCCAGTTTGTTTTGATGTCAGTACTCTATTGTTTAGGTTATTTTAACTTTATAACAAGTTTAAAATGATATGGTGCCAGTCCTTTGATCCACAGCAGGAAAGGAAGAGTAGCCATTGTAGTAAAGAGTCCATCCATTCTGTGTGTCACTATTTCTACTTGTCACCAGTATCAAGACCCTGAGGCCTCAAGTCTCTCAAGGATTGAGTACATCTTCTCCCAGTGTGGCCAGGGTACTCAGACCAATCCATGTATGCTCCTGGTTGGAGGCTCAGTCTCCGAGAGCTCTCTGGGGTCTGGGTTAGTTGAAACTGTTGGTCTTCCTATGGGATCACTCTCCCATTCAGCTCTTTCAATCCTTCCCCTAATCATACATGTCCCTGACTTTAGTTCAATGGTTGGGTATAAGTACCTGCTTCTATCTCAGTCTGCTGCTGGTAGGGACTCTCAGAGGACACCCATGTTAGGCTCCTGTCTGTAAGCACACTATAGAATCAGTGATACTGTCAGACCTTTGTGTTCTACCATGAGATGGGCCCCAAGTTGGGCTGGTCATTGGATGGCCTTTTCTTCAGTTTCTTCTCCATTTTTGTCCCTGCAGTTCTTTTAAGAATGATGCTCAAATGGTTTTTTAATCTCTTGCTTCTGGTAGTATATCCACAGCTCTCTTCATTATCCTGCATTGTCTTTCAAGGTTTTCTTTTTGTTTCTGGAGTGGAGCATGGTAACTCTAAGGTACCCTGGTATCATTTGCTTCATGTTTCTTGTCAGAAGACTTACAAAATTTGGAGAATTTTCAGCCACTATTTCAATGTTTTTCCAGAGGTGGGAGACTTCTTTTCCCTTTATGAGGACTCTCAAGTATACTAAGAAGCTTGAATTTGGAGCATAGCCCATGGGTTCTCTGTATTTAAAGATGGTCTGACTAGATAGCCCAGGTTAGCCTTGAACTTGGAATCCTCCTCACTAAGTCTGCTGAAGTACTGGGGTTGACCACCTTGGACCACTACACCTGTCTTTTCTGTTCCTTTATTTGAATTTATCTTTCTGTGGCTCATCTTGGATGGTTTCTATCAGTACTTTCTCTGCTTCCTGTCCAATCTTGACCCGTATTTTTGTTTTACACATCATGATTTTAATCTCCAGAAGCTCGATTAATCATTTAAAATGAAATAACTTTGTGCTTTTAGATAACTGTTTGAACAAGGAAATAGTGTCACATTAATTGTTTTGATGTCCATATGGGGTAATTCTAATATCCATACCAGTCTTGGGTCACTGTTAGCTCATGCCCTTTCCTCTACATTATGACTGTTCTTACTTCTTTGAATGACTGCTTATTTTTAAGTAGCTATCAGCCTTTGTAAATTTTAAATTACTGAGCGTTAGATATTTCTGGATTTCTAAAAATATTCTACAGTGCTCTTTCCACAGGACACAACTATGTGGGGAGCATTTGATCTTCTCAGGTGTGTTTTTGGACTGCCAGGCAGGACCAGTATTGAACTCTCCTTGGGATATCATCGTCTTTCCTTACTGGAACCTTCTGTTTGCTCTATCTAACAGCCCAAAGGTCATTATGTTTGGTGTGAAAGGATCCAGGGCTCACTGCATTCCATTGGCACCCCTTGGTGAGTGTGTGAGATGTTTTCCTTGATCTTATATAGGTTTCCCACACATGAGCTACACACAACACCTTCAAACTTCTAAAATCTTTGTATAAGTCTGTCTCCTTTCTAGTATCTACCTTGTGAACGTGAGCTGTTTGGTCTCCCTACACCCTTAGTTCTGTCTTGATGTTCCATGGGATCCATCTGGGTCTACTGAGCTTCCATCTTCAGGAACCGTGACCTGACAACTCTTTCAAGGCAGTATGCTAGGGCAAACATAAGAGTCCCTTCATGTGTCTTCTTTTCCTCAGACATCATCATCTGATGGACAAGGTTTGGCATTGTTCATAGTATACTTGTTTTATTTCTGATTTGTTTCAAGTAGGAAAGTAACTTTCACTCAATCTTAGTCAGAGGAGAAGTCTCATCTCTCACTTTTAAAGATAAACCTTTAAGGTACAAGCATGACAGCATTTGTTACTGTAAAGGCATGATAACTTTCGTTACTGATTAGATTCCATTCACTTCAGGGTGGTTCAGAGGTATTTACTAGTGAGCTACTGTATACCTGGCACTGTGTCTATAAAGATAGACCAGTCCCAAAGGTTTCTGCATTCCTTGCATTCGTTTACAAATAACAGATAATTAAAAGGCACCAATTATAGGTCTTGCATATTATTCATATTTTAATATTATCTCACTTCTGGTGCTTGCCAACATGTCCACTAATTTTGCATCAAGAACAGCTGGAGAAAATAAGAAACTCAAACCATGTCATTTTACTAATTGTAAATAGTCTTCATAAAAGACTTTAGTGCCGAAGTTGAAGCTCTAGAGGGAAATACTTTATGCTAATGAGTTGTTGATCTCATAACAACAATACAAACCAGATAGGAGCAAATAACACTTCAAATGGGTCTATCCCAGGATCTGAGGGAACGCAGCAGGTCGAGGTGAGAGTAAGAAATTGATGACACCATAGGGGTAGATTTTTCCACCATGGTTCCAACTTTGCAGTGGGGATTATGTAAAGTTTGAAGCAGGTTGTTGATGTTTCATGAAGCCTGGCACTCTGCCTGGCTCTAGTCAAAGTAGCTGTTTCTAGAGGAGAGATCAGTTTTCCCATCTGCACCAACAAGATGCTTTGTGATCATTTGTTAAAGCTTTATTTCCACGGAACTGAGTGAATTTAATTAATCCCTCCCCCCATTATCCCCTTCTTAGAAATTTCTCACATATGTGAATTCACTGGGAAATTAGATTTCATCTCTACAAAACAAACAATAAAAGGACATCCAGCTAAAACATGAGAGATTAGTGTGGTAAAAACCCCATGACCTGCTCCAAATGAACATGCCTGTCAAACTGTAATGGGATGAATCATATTAAAATCCGATTCCACAGGCAGTGGGACTCAGCATTTCCTATAAACCTCTAGGGGATATGGAACTGCCGATTTCCCTGAGGCACACCTTTGCGTAGCAAGGAGCTATAAAAGGCAAAATGCCCTTCACTGTCTTATTTTGGTGTGAGTCATTGTTGGAAACAGGGAATCCTTCCCAACTGGACTTCAGTTTAACAGATTATGAAACGTCCTCTCGTCAGCTCCTGAAACCATAGCATGTTCTGTAAAGTATGGGTGAACCTTCCCAATTGCTGCTCATCAATTCACTCCTTCTACAGGCAGACAGTTATTGAAGAGGTATTAAAGTACTGGCTAATTAAATATGTACTCTCTCAAACCCCAGCATGAGAACATCAATTTAGAGACAATCAGACATTAATAATGTGATGTCATGCCCACTATTAGAGCAGTTTAAGTAATAGTTAAGAGAACACGGAGTCCTAAAAGTAGAGTTTTTTTTTTTTTTTAAGGGACTTGATTGACTTCATTTTTTTTTCTAGCATAAAACTATGATGTAGTAGTTGTAGTTGGAGACAGAGTCCTTTGCAAAGGAGACTCTAGCGTGGGTTTTCACAAGTTGATTTGTGAATTGCTATAGGAAGAATTGGTGAGTATGGTGTCTTTTTAGAGTTCAGTTTATGAGCAGCAAGGAGGCTAGGCAAAGGACAGTGTCATCATTCAAGATTTTTGCCTAATGTTTGCAACCAAATCACCAGAGGGATTATTACATACAGGTTACTGTGTCTCACACCCAGACCTCCAGATAGGAATTTTTGTTCTTTAACCAAGTTCTATCATTGTTAGCACTGCTGGCTGTTGGCCTGCATGCACAATTTCAGAATCCCTTTAAGGCATTGTTCTCTCCTTGCATGCACAACATTGGAAAACATACGGTGCTGCAATAAAATGAAATTCTATTTCCTTCCCTTCCCTATACAGTGAAGTTAGCAGAACTTTGGAAAGGGTTTGAAGACAAGGTGCAATGTGATGATTCTGTGCCTTGTGAGGGTTAGGGTCAGGCAGGGTTGGGCTTAAACCCTGTTCTATCACTTAGTTTTTGTTTGTTTGTTTGTTTGTTTGTTTTGGTTTTTTGGGTTGGTTTTTTTTTTGTTTTGTTTTGTTTTGTTTTTTTTGTATAGTAAGTGACAGAAACACAACACACATTCTGGAGATAGTAACAAGAAATGTTCCATTTTGACCTAGGGAAGTTTAAATACTTCCCAATGTTGGTGCTATCTGCATATGAATTGAAGGATTTTTTGCAGTCTGTGAAGCAGATGTGTTAGGAGTTTGTGGGCAAAGTGCTGAGTAGATGGTCCCAAGCAGAAGTCACCAGAGTGCCAATTCACATGTTGCTGTATTCATTAAGTGTGCATTTTATGCAGCTTTGTAAATGTAACAAAATGTAAAACCCCCAGGAATCCTGTGGATATTTCCTCTCTGAAGTCAGAAGGATGCCAGGTTCTACAGAAAGCGCATGGCAGATAGACTCTGAGCTCTAGAGTTGCCTCCTAGTAGCTCTGCAAAGTCCATGTATAGTGTCTTCATCTCCAGTGATTCTGCAGTGCGTTATCACATTACCACTGACACATGAGACACTGAGCTTTGACCTCGGGATGTTGGATAATGTTTTGTGCTTTGGGAGGTTTAGATACTGTTAATATTTTCAGAGAAATATTTACCATACCTATTCAGTGACTAGAATCGTCCATAGAGAATTTGCTAGGTCACCTTTTCTGGAGGTTATGAATCTATAGGTCTGCACTGGGAACAAGAATCTATAATTTTAGCCACTGGATATCTCTCATTACTCTGATGAGTTTTCTCTTAGGAGGAAGGTTGGAAGCACTATTACCCATGATAGAAGGTCAAACTGTCTGCCAGAAATTCATATCAACCAAGTAACTGATACTGTGACATTATTTAGAAATAGGATCTTTACAGGCACAATCAGTTAAAATGAGGTAAAATTGAATTTGGAGGGCTCAAAATCCAATGGGAAGGGATCCTCACAGGAAGGGGATAGGTCTTACAAAGACAGAGCTGAGGCAAGTGTCGGGTCTTATGCTTGTATCCTCA
The DNA here is from genome assembly GCF_011762505.2 of Arvicanthis niloticus. Lineage (NCBI taxonomy): Eukaryota > Metazoa > Chordata > Mammalia > Rodentia > Muridae > Arvicanthis > Arvicanthis niloticus. The sequence continues at coordinate 32,693,709 of NC_047670.1, forward strand.
GTGCTTGAGATTGACAAAGCAAGAGTTTGAGGGTAGTCTGGGGTATAAAGTGGATACTGTTTCAAACAATAATAAAAAACAAGGAAGAAAAAAAATAACGTAGAGAGGTGGCCAGTAAAGACAGAAGCAAGGAATGGGAATGATGGGCTACAAGGTGAGCAATGTAAGAGTTGCGTGGAGCTGGCCCCTGAATTACTTCTTACCTCCAACTTTCTGCTCTGGTTTGGTTTCTTCCCCTAACTTTCTTCAATGATGCACTACAATATGGAAGCCTTTTCTCCCCAATTTGCTTTTGGTCATGTTGTTTCATCATAGCAACAGGAACCTTAGCTAAGACATTTCCTACAAGCACAATGTGAGTCATTCATTCCATTTAATGCAATAGTTATTGGACATTTGTTGAGTAGTGGGCACTAGAGATCGAAGAAAACCAAATGAGTCCATGGACTACTTGCCTGTAAGTCCTTTCTTTGATTTTTTCAGTATCATAAGAAAGATAATTACTCATGATGGCTAAGTCATATGGCATCTGCCAATAGAAAGCACCAAGGAGGGTGAAGATGAGGAGGAAGAGAAAATCATTGTATCTCTGCTCTCTACCTAATCACAGTCTTAGGGTTTTGTTGCTGTAAAGAGACACCATGACTGAGGCATGTCTTATAAAGGAAAACATTCAATTGGGACTGGTTTATAGTATCAGGGGTTCTGTCCATCATCATCATGGCAGGAAGCACGGCAATATATAATCAGACATGGTACTGAAGAAAGAGCTGAGAGTTGTACATCTGGATCCGCAGGAAGCAGGAAGTAACCTTAAAGCCTACTCCCTAGTTCAACAAAGCTATATGTTTCCCAATGCCATACCTCCTAATAGTGCCATTCCCTATGGGTTTATGGGGGCCATTTCCTTTCATACCATCATAATCACGTAACATGACATCTCTAGCAGCATCTAGGGTTTTTTTTTTTTTTTTCCATAGCTCTAGGATAAGGACAGATAAGCAAGAGAGTACTAACTCTTTTAGAATCTCAGTGGTATTTGTAGCTAGAGTCCTTTACCTTAACTACAACTGGTGGGCTCCAGGGACTCTTGAAAGAGAAGAACACTACCTCCTCCATGGTTAATACTATTCTAACTTCTCCTTCCCATCAGCCTTTCTTGGCTGCAGTTTAAGGATCTTCAGGAGAAACTATTCCAAGCTGAAGAGTTGAGAATGTAACTTACAATAAGAACCTATCACCTTACCCACATGCAAGGAAGGAGGCCATTTCCAACATTGCTTACAATGATGTCCATAAAGCCAGTTCTTATTCTCTTGGAAAAATAAGATTGAACATGTTACACTATGATCATAGTTGGGGGATATTTTTCCTCACAGTGGTGACTTGTGGTTTTTCCAAACTAATAAGCTGACCATGATCATCAATATAAAAAAGAATTTTCCATCTGGGGACAGATCTGGACTGTTTGGGGGGAATTTCTAAGGCACTGGATGCAAAGATCACAGATGCAGAGATGGACAGCATCGTTTTGCACTGCCGATGGCAGCATAAGCTGGCAGAAAGGCTATATAAATGTTAAGAATCTCACTGGGATTGCTGGGGTCTTCCTTGTGTTCTCTTGATAATCATCAGTCCATTCTTCCAGTGAGGAGATTCAGTGCCTCCTCCAAACCAGACACTGGGATGGATGCTGGAGGCATGGCATGATAAAGAGACACAAAGCTGTAATACTTACAGAGCTTATGAGAAACACAGATGCCAATCAAATGAACAAGGCAAGCCTAGCCCATAGCGTGGGAACAGATACCCGGAGATGATACATTAAGACTCCAGTTTGAGAAACTTATATGACATTTTTTTTTTCTAAATAGCATTAGGCTTTAAAATTTTTTCTCTTTTAGTCATTGTTTTAAAATCGTTTCGGCAATTTCATAGGTAGATATACTGAATTTTGATTCTGTCCCCCTATTACATTCTTTTGTCATTCTCTCACTAAACAAACCCCTTTCTGCTTTCATGTCTCTTCCTTTCCAATGTTATGACCCATTTGGGTTTGATTAGGGTTTCTTAGATGAGGTTATTCATCATCCCATTGGCAACTCATCAGTGTCTACATGCCTAATAAAATCTTTCCCTGACCCCAAATACTGTTAATTGCAACAGCTCTGCAGGGAGAAATGGGACCCCATAGGTCTCTTCATCCATAATGAGATGTTGGTGGCCCACTTGCAGGTATTGGACAGGTAATCATAGCTGTTTTGAGCTTGTGAATACTATTGCTGTTTGATGCTCAGAAGAATGCATTATACTGGGGGGTTACATGGCCCCCAGAGATAAAGTGACCATGCAAAAGTATTTGAAATAAGTTATATGTGTTATTTGCATTTTATAAGTTATGGGGAACTTTGGCCACCATTGTCTTGTTTGGATTTCACAGTACTGCATTGAAGAGTTTCTTTTTTAAAGAAGCCCAGTGATTGTTATAATGGAAGCCAAGCCAATTCAGGTAAAAAAAAATATGAAATAAATTGCAGAAGAAAACAAGAAATTAAAATATTTCTAATACTCTGTTTGTTATTCACAAAAGATTGATGACTCTTAATGGAATTCATACAACATGAAAGCAGAAGAAGAATTAGTCTAGGGGACAACAGAGACCAGCAAGAAGGCAACAAGGAACTAGGAAAGGGCACATGAGAAACTATAAAGACAACACACACACACACACACACACAAACACACATACAACAATGCTATAAAAAATTACCAGTTTATATGGTAACTTAAAATTAGTAAAAATAATTAGTGGTCTTGTCTTCAAACACAAGTATACAGTTTAGGAAGGCTGAAGAGATGCTGCAAGCACACAGGTACCTTTCAGTGTTTTAGCTGTGACAGACTGTGGTTATGTTATAGTTACTTCTACATTTGCTATGACAGTCAGGGGCAGGGGTTCCTTTTGAACAAAGATGATCTCTTGAAACCCAGAAGAAAATGCTTTCAGGTATAAACAGTAACAACCTCCAAAAGCAACTACTATAGTTGCCATAGCAAAATATACCTTTCATATGTTCTAAGTGAGAAAAGGCCCAGTGGTCCGTTGTTTGGTACCTTTGGGCCACACAGGTTCACTAGAATGAGTTTACCAGTTTAAGGCTTACATTAAAATCTTATAAAGTGAGGAAAAGGGAGGGAAAAATGGTCATCTGCCACACTGTTAGGGTTCTGGTGTTTCTTAGTAAATACTAAATAACCTTACTGAACTCTTTGTACATACATCAGATGACAGCGCTGATGACTTGGTCATGATGGGATAGATATGTTTATTCTGTGCTACTGAATGATCATGAAAACTCTGTCAGTTAGCATGATGTCCATGACATGGCAGGTTATGTGTCCAAAACCTGCTCCAAGATGGCTGAGTCAAGGACTTGGTTTATTAGGTAGATAAAGGAAGTTTTTTTTTTTGACATTTTGACACTATAGTCTCATGAACACATTCTCACTGTTGTGTCTGCCCAGGAGGGAAAAACACACATCATTCCATATTTCATCAGACATAATCAGTGAAAGACCCAGTGTAGGAGTTTGAGTAGTTTTACTGGCAAGTTCTGGTTGATCTGACAAGTGCTAATAGAAACTTAGTTATTTTAATTTGAATGAGAATGGCTCCCATGGGCTCATTTGTTTGAATACTTGGTCCTTAGTCAGTGGAACTGTTTGAGAAGGATTAGAAGGTGTGGTCCTATTGGAGGACAAGTGTCATTTGGGGTAGACTATGAGGTTTAGAAATCCCACATTATTTCCAGTTAGCCCCTTTCTGTCTTGTTAATAAGACAGTAGTCTAAAGTCTTTTCCATCCCTTTTGGGGAAACAATTCCTTGCATGATATCTCTTATTGTTTGGCTCATATGACTGTTTACACATTTTTCACTGTAATCTGATTGAGAAAAATTACCTAATGCTATTTTGTATATGTTTTAACAAAGGAATTTGAGGGTGGGGAGGTGAGTGTGGGTGGTTGGTTGGGGACACACCCTCATAGAGGCAGGAGGAGGGGGATGGGATAGGGGGTTTCTTGGGGGGGATGGGAAAGGGGATAACATCTGGAATGTAAATAAATAAAATATCCAATTAAAAAGGTTTTTAACAAATTTCTATCTGGAACACTCAGTTGTTGAAATGAGTAAATTTGTATCTCTAGGACTATACTGAGTCTATACTCTATCTCTGAGTCTATACTGAAATAATTGGAAGCATTAATTTAATTGACGTTTCATGTTTTTGGTTTAAAATGCACATCAAATGCACTCTGCAAGGCTCTCTGCTTGCCCAACACTCGAGTGAAGTTTACACTCCTGGAAGGCATCCCTTTGCATTTTATTCATCTGTTTTCTGTATTTCCTGGTAAAATTCATCTCATTCACCCAGGGCCTTTGAGAGACACTTACGCTGACAATGATTCTGAAAAGTAAACTTTATAATGCCCGTTTTAGTGCTGGGATAATTTGGGCTTAGGGATATAAAATCTTTACTATTTATTTATTTATTTATTTATTTATATCTATTTATTATTTAGTGATCACAAAGACCTGCAACCTAAACTTACGTGCTTCTGTTTTCGAAACCACATCTTCTTTACAACATAGAAGTTTTAAGGCGGCTAACAAGCAGTGATTATCAGCTGTTATAAACACAGGTTTCAGTAGCGTTTCATGACTTCGATGATGTTTCATGACTTTCGTGTAGATCAATGCTGATTGATTCCAGTTAGTTTTTTTCTTTCTATTCCTTGGATTCAAAACCTATAAGCACATGACTCAAAATAGCATAGTCAACCACCCATAAACCCTAAAGACACAGAAAGAAGGGTGGACAGAATGGTAACATCTGTAAAAGAAGATAGAAATGATCAAAGGACATGTTCTGTGTTGCTGGTTGCACATGAACATCTGACAGCTCTGCACCCAAGTACAGTCACAGCAGGTCTGAAAACCCTAGAAGCTAGCAGGACTGTGGTATTCTTCTGGGATCAGCAGGAATATCTGAGTTCCACACTGGCTCAGACACCCTGCTTGCTATAATCATTTTATTTCTCTCATATATGACAGCAATGTGGGAAAACTATGCCCTCAGAATTTATTGGGGTGTATTTCTGTAAGACTGTATGTAGCCTGGGTAGGATCCTACATGTCTGTAGTAATTAAAAGCCTACATCTGTGCTTCCTGGAGAAATGAAAGATGCTATTTTCAAACTGACCCCATTCTTCAGAGTGTCAGCTTCATAGATGTAAGATCAGACAGAAATGTATAAAGGCATGGTGTGGTGTTCATCTACTAAAGCAGTGTTTTATAACTGCCAATATATCAAAAAATCAAAAACAAAACCAAATAAACAAAAAAACCAAATCAAACTAAAACAAACAAACAAACAAAATAGACTATCTAACACTTAGCAGAATCTAAAAGTTTCTTAACATTTCTTCACAACACTAGAAGAATCTTCTGATATTCTGAGTAGGGCAATATAATTTTTTCTTCTAAGAAGAATGAAACAAGACAGGATGACACTTGCTAAGTGTTTACTGTATACCACGTGCTAGGTGAATGTCAGGTTATTTCATTTAACTATTGTATATGCATAGAGGCATCATCAACCCTTAAAACAATCCAAGAAGTTAATTGCTAAAAGTTACCATGATAATAAATGGAAAAGCAAGTGCTTAAACTGGGGTTGGCCTGGCCTGAAGGTTAATCATCTTTTCACGACTGTACAATGCATGAGAAAAAAAAATATTGTCAGAGGGCTTGAGAAAATACTGAAACTCCATGAGTTTCAACTTCTGGATCTGGTGTTTCATTTCCAGGTAACATGAAAACAGTTTCCAGTGATTCGAATGTTTACTAATACGGTGATGAAAACAAATTAGAGTGTTTGGCAATTGCTTACGTGTTTCATAACAGAGACCAGGAGAGCAGTTTCTTCCAGATGGACAGAGAAAGCACCTCACACTGGGAGTGAAAGGGCACACAGAAGGGGCAGTGAATAATTTGTCATTTTACAGGAAAGTGAATTAGTAATAAGGTTTTATGGCACAGAGTTTTGATTCCTCCTGAAGCATAATCACTGATATATACCTCCCTCTTTTCTCTCCCTTTCTCTCTGTTTAAGCGCTACCTTTTTGTAGTACATATTTCACTACCAAAGTAAGTTGGTGACAGCAGCCTTCTTAACTGTGTCTTCTGCAACCTATGGCTTTGCCACATTGGAAGAAATTCCCTTTAAATCTCTTCTAGTTTCCCTGGATAGTACAACAGTCCACTCAAAACCTCTTTAGAGCTTTGTGACCCTGACCACTTCCTGATATATTATATTCCTATAGCTTCCAGTTTGCCCCGAATAAACTGTCTTCTCTTCCACGTATCATAGTAGTTAAAATGAATCTTTTTGTTGTTGTTAAAAAGGGTTTCTAGCTGGGCATGGTGGCCCATGCCTTTAATCCCAACACTGGGGAGGCAGAGGCAGGTAGATATCTGTGAGTTTGAGGCCAGGTTGGTCTACAAAGCAAGTTCCAGGATGGCCAGGGCTATACAGAGGAACCCTGTCTCCAAACAAACAAACAAACAAACAGTCTCATTTAGCCCAAGTCAGCCTGGACACTATGAAGGTTGAGGCTGGCATTGAACTTCTGATCTTTCTGCCAAGTGCTGAGATTACAGACATGCTTCTCCACATCTTGCTTTAAAAAGAAATCTTTTGATTAACATTTAAAAAAAATTGTATAAAAGCAAAAAGGAAAGGGGGGCATGGGACAGGGGTTTTTTAGGGAGGGGAAATGGGGAAAAGGGATGGCATCTTAAATGTAAATAAAATAAAATGAAAAAAAACACAAAATAATAAAATAAAATAAATAAAAACAAATAAACCTAAAAAAAAAAAAAAGAAAGAAATCTTTATTGGAACTCTACAATGGGGCGTGACTTCCCATTACTAAACAGGAATCTACACATATGAATTGGGGCTATCCAAGGTGACTTCTCCATTGAAGTCAGTGTTTGGGTTGATCATCTGTTCTCATACCTGGCTAGTACTTATATCAGAGCTGTCATTGAAGTCATGAAATTCAATACCATTCTTCATTTTTAAGACATGGTCTCATTCTAAATATGCTCTGTTCTTAGATTTAATTTCATTGTTGTTGTTTGCTTTTGCCTCCAGATTCTTACTTTGTCTTGCTCTGTGTTCCAAGATCCCAGCTTCTATGTACTAAATGATGATGCTATGTGGGCTTCCTGGGCTCTAGCTCCCATTGATGTGTACTTACATGGAAGCATTACTAGGGGATGTGAAAGCAGAAGAACAGTGTTGGAGCAGTGGCCTGTTTGTCATCCCAGCTGGGACTCTCCCAGTTCCAGAACTACTTGTCTCTGTTGCCTCCTAAACCTGGGATGGTAGCCGCTTCCTACTGCTGCTAAGATCTGGATTTGTGTTGGTTCTTTCAGTACAGCTCTCTCCTGTCTTACTCCATTCAAGTTAAGTATTACTTGTGTTGCTGAGTCACAGTGGGATGAGGTTCATCTACAAAGACTGCTCAGGAAACAAGAATGCCCCCCCCCCCACGTTAAGTGCTGTCTGATAAATTCTTCAAGGATGAAACCTGTATCCTTTTGTATTTAACAAATGGTATTTTGTGCTACTGTTAGGTATGGAACAAATGCCAAAGAAAAACATGACATACAGTGTAGAACTCAAAGCTACTTAAGAGTTGAGACTTGAGAGACATAAAGACAAAGCTGGGCATGGTGACATATGCATGTCATCTTGGTATGACGGAAGCTAAGGCAAGAATATTGTAATTTCTGGGCCAGCCAGGCAACATCCTGAGATTCTGTCACCAAAACCAAACTCAAACAAAATGAAACAGTGAAACTCAAATTCAATGAACCAGCAGTGTCAAAATTCCCGTTCTAGCATTATTTAAGAGCAAAGGAGGCACACATTTGACATCTTTAAACAGGAGTATCCATAGTAACTGGTGTCTCAACTACTTTCCCCACCAAGGAAAACAAATTTCTGCACAAATGGAAAGGGAGAACAGGGTCTCTATGTGAATTCCCATCGTACTGTTGAGTCGCCAGCACAGGGGATACCTGCTTGAATAGAGGGTGTCTGCATGATAAGTCTGGGGTTATTTTCAGAGCTGTCATTATCTAGGCTGGAAAATCCCAGGGCAGTTATTTGCAAACCAAATGGAGTTCGATTAATGGATCAAGAGCAAAAGAACAAGACCTGTATTTTGAGAGTCAACATTAGCAAAATTCCTCTACACCCAGAAGGTCAAGTTCAAACTCTCCAAAAGCTCTCACGAAAGGAGAAACTTAAAATTTCTTGGAATGTTACTTCTTGTACAAGAATGAGCTAAGATGAACTCATGTGGACCTGTGGACCTCTATATCCATGAATCATGGAATCTTGCTTGGTGAGACCTCTGAATACTTTCTTAATTCAAACCAGATCTCTTTCTGTCTCTGTCTCTGTCTCTGTCTCTGTCTCTGTCTCTGTCTCTGTCTCTGTCTCTCTCTCTCTCTCTCTCTCTCTCTCTCTGTCTCTCTCTCAGTAAGTGCTATGTTGTTACAGAAACCTTACTAATTCATACCTCGCTGATTAAAAATATATGATAATTAGGGTGGATGCTAGAGTTTATTTTGGAAGGAAATAGATTTTCTTAAAAATAACAGGGCAATGCAATGTTTTTTCAAGCTCATTAAAACAAACCTTTTGTGCACTTGCTGTATACAAAGATGTAAATTATGCAAAGATTCTTGTCAAGCAAACTGCAGTGTGGCTTGGCCATTCATGTTAACCTTTCCTTCCCAAGGGCTCAGCAAACTCAGTCTAAACTCAAAGGAGAAGGGGAGAGACACTGTTTCAATATGCATTGGAAAGAGTGGCAACAATGACTGAGCTAATGGACTTTGTAGAGTGGAGAAAGAATACAGGGGATTGTAACATAAAGGAGCACAGAGAAGATGCCAGCTAGGAGGGAGCTATTGGAGCTACATGGCACAGAACCTCCCGAGAGGATTAGGGCGGAAAACAAGAGTCCACAGAGCACTCTATATGGCATACATTAGGACTTTCAGAAAAATGGTAGCCAGGTCTTTTCCCACTCTTCATTGACCATCCACATCCTAAGAAAGAATCAGAGGCAACCTCTTCATATGGGAAGCATGCCCAGCAATGACTCTCCAACTCTGCCTACTGACACAGGCTTTAATAGGCTTCTTAGTCTCCATCTACATAAAGACCAGATAACAAGGGATCAACAGACATTTGAGGAAAGCCTCCAGCAGGGAAGACGAAAATGCTTCTTCTAAAGCAAGCAGGCAAGCAATCAGCCAGCAGAGGAAAGAGCAAAGAGCACAGTGAAAATCAGCTAATTAACAGTCTCTTGGAGCTAACGGAAAACGAGACATCCGCAAAACAAGAAGAAAATTCTATGCAACGGGAACATCAGACAACTGAAAGAACCAGGCTCAGATAGCCAGAATGTAAACAAAGTGTACTGAAAAGAAATGCAGAAAACTAAGTTTGAATAAATGCGACAGAACAGTGGAGAATCACCTAGAAAGGGAGGAATCCCAACATCCCTCCAGCAGGAGATGTGGAGAGAGGTGACTGACAGAACAGACCAGAGAGACATTACCAACTTAATAATGAGAACAGATTGCTGGGATTTCAGATGTGAATTGCCAAACAGGCCTGCAGACAGGCTATAAAGTAAATGATGAATAACTACTACTTAACAATAAACCTGATTTCCAGTTTCTTTTAAACAACCTTCCCTGATCATTATCATCATTTCGTATGTATGTGGTATTCATGTGCATAGGTGTCTGTGTGAGTGTGCATCTATATATGTATATGTGTGTTTATATGTGTAGAGATTAGAGGTCAATGCCAGATGTCTTCATTTTATTACTTTCTGTTTTTTTCCTATCATTTTATTTTTATATAAATACAGCCACACTTACACTTGATGAATCCTCTCTTTCTTTTCTCCAGCAACAAAATATTTCACTTGGCTTTGTCTAAGTGATAAGCAATTTGGTAGACAGGTATACGATGGATAATAGGCAGATATATAGATAGATAAATATGTATTATCAAGATAGTAGCTTTGGTGGTAGAGAAAAGTACATAATTTTAGATCAAATATGTTATTTTCCAATAAAAGAAAATACTGATGAATTTGAAGTAAGGTTCTTGACATTTCATCCAGGCTGTTCTCTGTTTATTAAACACAGATACTTTCCTGCCTCAACTTTTATAGCTGGGACTGACTGCAGACATGCATAGGTTAATTTTAGCTTTAAATGTTAAATATTTAACTTTTATAAAAGCTGTAGTTAAAAAATTAGAGCACTGCATTTTTTCCTTTATTAAAAATAGATTCCTTGCTGGAGTTGGTGACATATTTCTTTAATCCCAGCACTTGGGAGGCAGAGGCAGGTGGGCCTTTCTGAGTTCAAGGGCAGCCTGGTCGACAAAGCAGGTTCAGGATAACCAGGGCTACACAGAGAAGCCCTGTCTTGGAAACTAAAACAAAAAAATAAGAAGAAAATAAAAAGTAAAAGAACATACAGAGTTCTTGTTCACACAATATATTCTGATTATGGTTCCCTCGCCCCTACTCCTCCTAGTCCCTCCCCACCTCCCCTCCAATCTGTCTCTACATACTTTCTGTCTCTGGTTAGAAAACAAAGAGGCATCTAATGAATAGTAATGCAATGAAATTAAGTTAAATTAAATAAGATAAAACAAAACAAGTTGGAATAGGTCAAAACAACCAAACAAGAAAAAGGGTTAAACTAAAAAGAGAACACTGACTTTTATTCAGGGTACAAGCAATTCCACTAGCATGCCTCAGGAAGATCCTAGAGTCTGAAAAATCAGCTTCTGCACAGATAACAGAAACCCCTTTGTTATTAATACTCAGACCTATAACTGAAGTATATCAAGAGATATGTATTTGTTTGGGTTTTAAATCAATTCTTATCTTGCAGAAAGAGAAAAACTGACAGGTGTCACACCAGGGCTAGGGGATTGAAAACAAAGATGCTCAATAATTTAAGATGACCACAGACATCTCTTAGCATGTAGTTTGAGCTTGACAGTGGAGAACAGAGGGTGGGAGGATGTAGTAGATTGAAGACTTGGGATTTAATTTTCTTCTTTGTCCTGGGGATGAAGCGGAGGATCTCATAGATACGAGGGCAAGCAATTTACTACTAAGCCATGTCCCTAGGTCTTTTTTTAAGCTTTCTATTTTGAGACAGGGTCTCATTTAAGCTGCTAAGGTTAGCCTCGAACTCATTTTGTAGCTCAGGCAGGCCTTGCAATTGTGATCCTTTCCCTTCAGCTGAGATTACACGCCTGTGCTACTGAGCCTGGCTGAGGACTTGGAACTGACACATAGATAATACTTAAGTTCTTAGGAGACTAAGACTTGAGAAATTACAACATAGGTCCTTGCAATCTCAGCAGTCTTAAAAACCTCTGCTAAAGAATGTTTTCTTATGAAATAAATCTCTGCTCAACAGCTTGGGGACATGACCTGGAAAGTTCTCTGATCTCTGAGTAAAGATGAAGAAATAAAATCAAAACAACAGTAACACCACAACAGAATTCCCTTGCTTTACTTGCACCCAGTGATGAAGACATTTTTGACGGAAATCTACATTATGACTTCATTGCCTTCATAGGAATTAGAGGATGTAAACATTAAGTCACCCAGTCCTCACAAACCACTATACATGATTAGAATGTTGAGCCGTGTTTTACAGAAAACATTTCTGTTTGTATGGACAGATAAAATATATTAGGCTGGGGAGTTAAAAAAATCGGAACTTTAATAGTGACAGTTCTGGACATAGGGTAGTCTAAGATTAAGGCTCTCTCTCACTGATTTGGTGTGTAGTGTGTATCTGCACTTCATAGATAATGGCTACTACATACCGTTATGTCATGGCAAGAGTGAATAAGCTCCTTGAAAACTCATATGGGCATTAATCTTAAGCATTAATCATCTATTCACTTCATGAAAGTGCCATATCTTGATACTATTACACAGATAATTAGGCTTTATCAGATAAAGTTTGTGGAGATAAGCATTTAAGAGCTATTCCCTTGGTCCCACAAAATTCTTGGGTACAAAGTATATTCACTCTATCTCAGTAGTCTTCCAGATCCTAACTTGTTCTAGCATCAGCTAAAAAATTTATAGTCAAAAGTCTTATTTAGATATCTGACTCACACAAGAGTGAGATGAAGACTTGTTCTGTCCTAAGACAAGTTTCCTTCCAACTAGGAGATAGTAAAACCAAACAAGATACATGTTCTCAAAACACAGCAGCAGGTCAGGCTCAGGTTAAACATCCCTACTTCAGAAAAGAGAACTTGGAGGGAAAACAGCAAAACCAGGTCCTACTCAAACCCAAACCTAGCACAATAACATTATACCCTGTGATTTCAGAATGAAGTTCTGACTCATATTTCTCCTTTCTTCATATAGTCAGGGTTTGGGTCTCCAGTCTTTAGGTGTTTCCTATGGCTTTCCTCAAACAGTGCAGATGAAAAGTCATATGGGTCGAAGTCACTTGCCTGTAGCTCTCCAAGACTGGAATTACATGCTGGTGAGTGTACTGGCCTGTAATCCCCACCATCTGCTTTTGTGGCCTCATTGAGAATTGTCTTAATAGGACAGTTCACTGTAGTGGTCTTACCCTGTGGCTTGCGTCCTAGAACTTTACAGTGCATCTTTTGGAATGTAGGTGGAATGTAGGTGGAGGTAGCCATGGATTCATAGCTTATGCACCAGTGTGATATGGTGCAGCACCACAGTGGCTTGCAATTTTGGGGGGACAATCAGTAGCACTGGGCATCATGGACAGAAAAGAGCTTTGTAATTGTTCCGTTCTCAAGGCCTGGGCATTCTAGGCCTACAAAGAGTAAGATAGCTCCAAAGATCTCATAAATGCCTCTGAGGCCATTCTATTTATTTATTTATTTATTTATTTATTTATTTATTTATTATTGGATATTTTATTTACATTTCATATGCCATCCCCTTTCCCCATTTTCCCTCCCTAGAAAACCCCTATCTCTTGCCCCCTTTTCATTTTTGCTTTTATACAACTTTTAAAAAATGTTAATCAAAGGCTTTGTAAGTTTGGTAATGCTCAATCAAAAGTGTAACCCAATACCCAACCTAGATATATCAACTATCTTTGACTGGTGGAGACACGTGAATATCTGCCTCCTTGTCCCCCTCCCCCTCTCTTTTTCTCTCTCATCACCTAGCTTCTCCTCTGAGGCCATTCTTTATCTGTCTAATTGAGTGGTATTTGGCTTTTGTCTATCTATACCAGCCTCTTTACCAAAGGTTTACTTGGCCCTGCACTTCGTGCTCTTTTCCAATCTTACAACACAGATAGGCTGAGGATTTTCAAAATATTTGTTATGCTTTCTTTTGGTAATAAATTTCATCCTTAATTTGTTTCTTTCTTCTTGTGTTTTATTCTAAGCAGTCAAGAGGATGCCATAGCACATCTTTGGCAAGTTGTTTAGGTATTTCTTCTATCAAATATTCTAGTTCACCACTCAAAACATGGCTGCAAAATAGAAGAATCTAGATACAACTCCAACATGTTCCTTGATGCTTAGTAACAAAGATGGCTCCTTTATGATCTGATACCATTTTATCTGAGGCATTTACTGGCCTGTATGTACCACCACCAACATACTGATCATGTTATTTTTAAGACTGAGGGTTTCTCTTCAATCTTCTTTCCTTCTGAGTCCTCCTTTCACAACCATCCTTTCAGAGTAATGTATCAAGAATGTTTTTTAACCTCTATGTATTATCTAACTTCTACATTGTGAAATATTTGTTGAGAAACACACCACTTCTTAGCACCAATTTTTTGTATAATCTGTTCAAACTGCTCTAATGAAAGACCTTAGAGTAACTTAGAAAGAAGAGAAATGTATCACCCACAGTTTTAGAGACTAGAAGTCTGGAATCAAGACACCAGTTAACTTAATATCTGGTGAAAGGCTTGGTCATCATAGATGACAACTATTATCTGTCTTTACATGCTAGAGGGGGTAAACAGGCTCTCAAAGTCCCTTTTTGAAGAACCTAGTCCTATTCATGAAGGACTGACCTTAAACCTAACTGTTTTATTAAGTTCCTACTTCTACTTTTAATAAAATGTTTTATTAATTCTTTGAGATACAAAATATATAAACTGTATTTTGATTATATCCCCTCCCTATTCTTCTCCTTCATTCCTCTCTGATGCACTCTGCCCCTCCACTCATTCTGAACCTTGGACCTGTTTTGTTTTAGAACCCACTGAGACCTAATTGTTCTGCCCACAATGTGCTGCTTACATACTCATGGTATTAACTCAACCACTGGAGTATAGTCACCTGCACCTTTAAAAAAAAAAACAATATCTTACCCCCAAAGCTGCCAATCGTCAATGATTCCTTGGTGGATGGGGCTCATGATCTCTTTTCTCTTTCATACTAGAATGCTATTGGCTTTATCTCATACAAGTCTTATGCAGGAACCCATTGTTGCTATGAGTTCATGATCACAACAAGCTTGTTATGTCCAGAAGACACCATTTCAATCTGGAAATATTTCCCTTCTTCTTAACCACGTATTCCCACCTGCCCCTGCTTTTTTCTGATGGTCCCTAAACATCGGGGAGAGGTAGGGATATATTAGTCCCGTTTTAATATTACTGAATGGAATATTAGGTTTCAACATAAGACTTTGGAAGGTGAACAAATATTCACTTACAGCAGATAAAGAACCTGGGAACATGGAAATTTCTTTATAAAGAAAATAAGCAACAGCATTGAGATTAAATTTCTAATTTCAAAATGTGTTTTTCTCCTGCGATAGAGTATGCATTTCCCTTAGCCCTCCATCTTAGTTACTTGAAATGTGTTCACTTCATATAGCACAGCTATACATTGCGTGCATCTTCCTTCTGTTTGCAACTGTCATGTACACCATGGTCTCTGAGCACCAGATTCCATTATGAAGCAACCATTAAGTGCCTAATTAAGAAGGAGGAGGAAGAGGAGAAGGAGGAAGAGGAAGAGGAGGAGGAAGAAGAGGGGGAAGAAGAAGAGGAAGAGGAGGAGAAAGAGGAGGAGGAGGATGAAGAGGAAGAGGAAGAGGAGAAATATATATATTTGGCCAACTTCTTAGTAGAGAAGTCATCTTGAGGAGAAATGACAGATGTAATACCTCATGAATCCTCATTCTGGATGCAATTAAGAAGGGAAATTGTCAACAGTATTCGACATTTAATGAGTGTGGTTGGGAGTTCTGTGTGAGGTATGGGGTAAGGAGGAAATAAATTTAAGCTAATAAAATGTTTATTTTTCTTTTGGTAGTCACTAAAACCTTATTTGTCTATAAATATGTTAGTAATGTATTTGGAATCATGTACAACTCTAACACAGAACTAACTGATACAAGATCAGCCTCAAAGAACCAGGACTGGAAAGTGGTAAAATTTGGTAAATAAATTCCTACTCTGCTCTGTTCTGACTCTCCTTGGGGGGAAGGGGACCACATGAAATAAAGAAGTTCAATTAGTCATGAAAGGAAAGGGAACCATATGGGGAAGCTGCAGGTTATTTATATACAGCCCAGAGGAAAGGATGTTGGCAAAGGAAAACAGTACACAATGACCATCTTGGAAAGGCTCTCCCCATTCTGGAAAGGCTAGCTCTGTCTTTCTTATTTGAAGCACTTCAGATATATTATCCCATCTTACATTGGTTCTGCCCTCACCAAATAACTATTGTGGTGCTTAAATTTCTCATGTAGCTTGTCCACATAGAGAAAATGTATGCTTAGTTTGCCTTGTAAGTGAGTATTGTGGGCGTAACGTGGTGTTCTGGTATTCTGTTTATATGTGCATTCATGTACCAATGTGAGCTGTCCACAATAAAATCACATCAGGATCCTCCCTTGTAAGCAAGCCTGTTCAGTTGACAACTTCATTGATCTCTTAAGTGGACCCTGGCTTTTAGGTTAATGCAAGTCAACCTTTTAGAGATGGATCCATTTCTGCAGGCCTTTAAATCAACTTTCTGACTTTCTGTGGCTGAAGTGTAGCTTCTGACTTATGGTGACACCACTGAGGGTGTTTTGTGAAAACAAATCCAAGTGTGTCACAGGACTTCACCAGATCCCGCCTCTCTGAGTCACTGTGCCAAGTGTACACACTTCCATTTGAAACATGTCCAGCATCTTGGTGAGCTTCTCACCTGTGCCCTGGGCATAGGTACACACACTGTTTATCAAGACAGGATGTACGTATCTCTGTAGTGTAGTGTGCAAGGTAGTGACTGATACCTCATATCCTGCCTGCACTGGTGCAGCTACGGACACCCACTACCAGGCTGGCTAATGCATTGTCCTAGTTTCACTGAAATTTCTATGTATGGGGTTAGAATGTTGCTTTAATCTATTCTCTCATATTCAAAGTTGTCTGGTGGAAGATTTCTTCAAAAGATCAATTTGAAGAAGAATGCCCAAAATGGACAGATAAGTATGCTGTTTACCGTATATTAGTGAAAAGATTCTCGAATAGCTACTTTGTACCAAACAATGTTCCGGAGAGCTGGGGTTATGAAATAAAAATGTGGAACGTCTCTGATTTCAAGAACAGTATAGCTTGGGAACTGGATAGGCACGTAGAAAAAGTTGTCTTTAAGAGGGATACAATAATGGCCAGAGTAGCAAGGAAGGTGCATCACAGGAGAGCACTGTCCTGGAGGGGATGCTTCTGCTGGGGCTTAAATAAGAGCCTTTGGGAATGTGGCAGGCAGGTGACTGCTAGGCTATACAAACTGCCTAAGGATGGCTGAAGCATAAAGGCTAGAAATACAGGGACCAATGCTGAACAATTAGAACAGACACAAAGCCTAATAGGGGCTTCCCCAGCCCCGCCCCCCCTCCCTCAGTACTAAGGAGTATAGACGTTATTATGCAGAGGAGAGGGAGCCTATTTGAGCAAATGGTAAAATGCAGGGTTTCTTAATTCCATTGACTAGAAGCATGGGAGACTGGAGAATTTACAAACTGAAAACAAAGCACCAGAAAGGAAATGGCTCTAGATACTCTGGTGGGTGGAAGATGTGGCCCAGGATGAGGACAGTGGATATGGGGGCCAAAGAATTAAAGACGAAAAGTAGGGGATATGTGAAGAGGTAGCATTTGGAAAAAAGTATGTTGTCCTCACCGATGGCCACTATTAGTGAAATGCTTGTGGATTTGGTGCCTGCTGAGTGACCTTTTTCACAGAAAGAACAGCAATGTTGCCTGCTGTTCTGTGGCTGTTTCTGTTTGAGAAATTGAGCATTAAAGGTTTTAACGTAAACTGTGAGCAACTGTGTGTCCCCCTACTGAGGCCATCAGCCCCTAAGATGCTGTGGCATTTGTCAATCTGTTCTCATGTTCTGGCACCCACGGGGCCATTAAACTCCCGGCTGACAGTTTCCCCCATGAACTGTTCTGTCAGGTGTTGAGGTGGGAGACAAAGGAGGTAATGATTCAGAAACTGGTTTGGTATCAGCCAAGGCTTCTGTTTGTTTTAACTCCCAGTCCTCAGCAAAGCACACAACGTGGAGATAGACTATGTAGAAGATGGTTAATTGCATCCCAGGATGAGTTCTTGCTTAGATTGATAAAGATGTGGCAGAACTAAGACTTCACTATGCCCGTGGCTAGACACATGCTGCATGCTCTTTACTCCTTTACTCTTCTTTTCTTTTCTTTCTTTTTTATGAATGTCACATCGTGCACTCCAATCCCGCTCATCCCCCCATCCCTTCATAATCACCCATTCACTGTTCTTGCAACCTCTCTTCCCAAAACAAAACAAAAACCAAAAATAGCCCTCTCTCCCCATCCCCCCCAAAACCAAGCAAACAAAGCCCCCTCAGCATAGAACCTGCAGTGAGCTTCTCAGTGTGTCCCACGTTAGTTATATCTCTTTTCTAAACAGCGTTACTTGCAAATGTTCATTGCAATGAGTCTTGGGTCTGGTTGGAAGCCTCTGGCTTCTGCTACACTATCAATACTGGATCCTCACCGACTCCTCTCAGTTATCCTGCTGTTGCCCTGTGTCATGGAGAGCCTGTAGCTTTGGATTTGCAGGACCGGTGGAACAAGGACCAACCCCTTTACAGAACATAGATAGGGTGGATGTTGGGGTGGACCAACTCAGAGCCCTGGATCTGAGGCGGAATGCAAGCTGAGCTGGTTTGGCCCACCTGCTTTCCTGCATCCACCCTACCAGGGTTAACTCTCCTGCTCACAATCTCAGGGCTGGCTCACCTACCCTAGACCCCAGGGCCAGCTCTATAATGATGCCCAGGCTAGGCGCTTCACCCCTCCCCCACTTCATGCAGCAGTAGGTGAGGGTGGGTGTTTTTCTCTTTTTTACATTTAACCCTGTGTACCGGTTTTCATTGTTATCATTTAAAGATGGGCTAGAAGTTTAGTGTGTATTTCTTCTGTGGTCCAAGGCTTACTTATGGAGAGTGTTTTTACAAAACCCAAGAAGAAAGGTGTTTTAGGTCCGATTTGATTATTAATTTTCTGGTTTTAACCTGCTACTGCCAGAGGACATTGTTGATATTATTTCTACCTCATGGGACCTGTTACACTTTCTTTGATGTGCACTCTTTGCCTAATTGTATGCATGTTCTGTGTGTAGTTGAGATCAGATGAGATTGGGAGTGTCAGGCATTATGGTTGTAAACTATGCATTTAAGTAGAAAGCGCATTTTCCAATAGCCGGGTACAAATTTGAGTGTGCGTTTATGCTACTTCTGTTATTCATGTCTTCTATATCCTTATTCATCTTGTGCCTTCCACGTGGCCCATCTGGGACTGAGAGTGACTTATATTAAATTACCCTATCATGCTTCTGAACTTTCTATAGCTTCTGCGATACAAGTCGCTGCTGTATTGTTACTTCGTTTATGCTTAAATCTATCAAATACTTCTGGTGAATTTTGGTCTTCAGCATCAATCAGCCCTTCTTGGGTCTGTTTTGTGTTCTTTGGCTTGCATTTTACCGTGTCATATACCAAGATCGAAATGGGTGCTTTCAGCTGCTGCTTCTTTGCCTTGGTTTTGGGGACTCCTGCCAGTTGCTGCATCTTTCACTCCTGAAATCACTTTGTGTTAGGAGTATTTCTTGTACCAGGCAGAACTGTGATTTGGCCATATCATCTGTCTGATTGGCAATGCTATATTCTTGCCAGCATGTAAATGCAATTCTATAAAGTATTTGTCTTCTATTTTTGTTTTTGTTTTTTTTTCCTTTACTGGGGGCAAGTCTCACCCTCATCTCCTTGGTAGCAGCAGGACCTATCTGGTAGTTCAGGACCTATCTGGACTTGATGTTTCCTCATAAACCAGATATCTCAGCTGGACCTTCAGCTTTAATTCTGCCCTGTTGTTTGTCATATCCCAGCAGGACAGGCTCTGCATCTCCCACCCAGGATGCTCTGCAGATAACTCATCAGCTGTAGCCTTAAACAGCAGTGGTATGAGGCCTTAAAAATCCATTCTGCTGTCTGTATTGACACACATAATGGAAATCCCAGTATTATTAAAGCCTGACATTCCTCAAAATACTCTGATAATTGATTGACCTCATGTTGTTTATAGGTCATAAATGTTATAGCATATAAGTCTCCTGCCAGAAAGAACAACAGAAGAAAACTTTCATGAACTTTTGTTTTCCAAGATATTAATAACTTCTAGGATGCTTCGGGAAATTTCTCCATCTTCCTTTTTTAAAATAAAAATAAACAAAAAAAACCTTGTAGAACTGGCACAACAATAATGTGTTAGCTCTTAGGAGTACTACCGAGTATTAAGAAGTCAGGTGTTAAGCAGATAATATGAAGGACCAAGCATGAAATTTTATGAAGTTCCTAATTATGAATAACAGGACTGAGAAAGGGTATTCATCCCCTTGTCAAAGGGTTTACCACTTCTGGGCTCCTGTTACTTAGAGTCCTGCCTGCTCCAGTGTGCACCACAGTAGTCTTTTTTTTTTTTTTTTTTTTTTTTAGAAGTGAAAACCACTATTTTTTTAAATGTGAAATTTCACAATATTCAAAAGAACAGCTAGTTCAGATTTATTAAAAATAGTAGTTAGACTATTAAATCGACTATGAAAAGGAACAGGTATGAGCTGAGAGCCCCTGTAAGCTATGACTTTGCAATCACCTAACTAAATGAATGAACACACAACCTAGTCCAAGAAGAACACAATGCAGGTTGTGAATTCGTTGTGTCTGACACTTGGCATTAGATTCTTGAGAGAAAGGGGTTATTTGATTAAGTGGAGAGGACCCCAGGGAGGAGAAATTTCTAAACAGGAAATTTCTGTCAGGAAATCAACTGCAGGCCCAAGGAAATCAATGAAAATGGAGGAGGGACAAAACAGAACAGGGAGGAGG
>NC_047670.1:32716792-32729292 GCF_011762505.2 Arvicanthis niloticus
GCAAAATTCAGCAAGGGCTCAATTCCTAGATGAAGAGCTACAGGTAATGGCTGCTGAAGGATGGATAATCAGTTTTTTTCTAGAGATGGGCCCCCAATTGGTTTCCCAGTCTTAGTAGTCATCCCTGAACACATGGCTATACAAGCAACACTAATGTGATTCAGTAGATTTTGAGTGAGTGTGTGTGTGTGTGTGTGTGTGTGTGACAATAATAAGTTTGAAGCAATGTCATGAATTGGAGAGACGGTAATTGAAAGGACACAGAAGAGTTGGAGAGGGAAGAGAATGGGATGCAGATGATGTAAATATACTGTACTCATATAAAATTCTCAAAAGAATAGGTTATATTTTTGGAAAAAATCTCTGACTCTGAAAGAAACTTGCATTGGACATGCTGTAATCACCAAGCCTTTTACATTCTGAACAAGATTCAGGCTTTCTGCTTCTTTCAACACAATTATCCTATTATTTAAATTACATACCAGTGTCAGTCTTAGAACTTGCTATTACAATGTCCAGCAGTTGGGAATTGCATGTAACTTTTCTTTTTCAACTGTGACACTATCTTTTCTGATTGTAAATCATATTGTGGAAAACTGAAAACAAGTGCACAGATGATATGAAGTGCAACCTAGGCTGAAAGACTATGATTTAATGCACATGTAAAGATTCTAGCAGACATCTCATTGCCCAGGATGCTGTTATTATGCTCGGAAACAAGGGTAGACTTTTCAACTTCAATGGTGCTGGAATCATGTACACAAAGAAATGAATATGAACCTCTATATCCTAGTGGCACAATCTGTAGTAGTGGCAAAATCTTTATTTCTCAAGGCCAAGAGCTATAAAATTAACAGGTTAAATATATCATAATCTCTAAAGGCATTAAAATAAGATAGATATGCACATGTTGATGAAGCAAGACTTGGAAGATCGATGATAAAGGAAAACCCAAAGTAGACAGCGCAATATCTTTGCGTATAAAATCACAAATATAGGATGGACATGAAGGTATATATCTTTAATCATAGCACTTGCAAGGCAGAGGCAGGTGGATCTCTGAGTTTGAGGCCAGTCTAGTCTATAAAGCAAGTTCCAGGACAACCAGGGCTACACACAGGTAAACACTGCCTCAACAACCAAAAATTAAAACCAAATATACCCAGAAGTATATGTATATTTGTGATTATACATATTATATACTTTTTATGTATGTATATAGTATATATACATGTATATGTATACTATTTCAATTTAAAACTATTATCAATATTTTCTATATTTTATATCTAAAAATTACTGAAGATATATATGTATACATTTAGTCTGTATATATAATAATATATATGTATATATATGTCTATAGGTACATATACATATATGTATATATATGCATATAAACACATATAAATGTATACTAAGATATATGCTATTTAAATAGATATCTAGTGTATACATTTATATAATACATATGTATATATGTATGTACAGAATATATGTATATACATATCCATATGTGTGTATGTATAAATATTTGTACATCTACATATATCTACATATATCTACATATATATTATATAAATATATACATAATATTTATATATTTCCCATTATTTTTAGTATGAATTCTAGGAAATATTGATAGTTTATTTCAGAGGATGGAATGAAAGCCACCATAACAGAAATAGACTTTTGCTATTTATTTACTATCTTTTTATACTCTTCCATGTTTAACCACATTCATGTATTACTTTTTTAAGATTATAAGGTAGAACATACATAAGTTCTGCTCTTTCTCATGTTTGCCTTGTTCCTTAGATAGTTTTTGAGTTGGCAGGGCAACCAAGATTTCAGGAACATGCAATATAAAGTTTTCCATCCTTCTCTCTGTGAGCTTTCTACTGTGGTTCTCTATTGCATAGTGGGCAGAGATCATAGCTAAGGCCATTACCAATGACAGTGGATTAAAATGAACAAAAACTCTGGGATGGCTTGAATAAGTCAGTTCAGAAGATGGTGCTTCCATGGCGTAAGACTGAAACCAAGTTTAGGGAGACTACAGAAAGTAGCTCATAGTTTCCATCCTCAAGTGTTATAACATAAAGATGACTCTATTAATTGCTTTTGGTGCTGTATCTGGATCCTTGGGCTATATCATAGCTGCTATGAATTGGCTGAATACAGAATGTCACCATTTCCTTGCTCCACAAAGCTGTGTAATAGAGGCTACAAAGCCTGGGAGGCTGCAAAGTTGCTGCCTGACCTCACACGGGATCAGTGCCTCTAGGAAATCCTACAGAAGAAGTACAGAAGCCATGGCATGGAGTAGAATGGCCAAGGTTTATACTAGGAATCAGAGAACATAGAAGAGAACCTGTAGGTATGAATACAGCATTTACTAGAAATCCACAGCTCCATAGTCCTCCCTGCAAACCTGTCAGCAGAAATTAAAGTTACAGGAGGAGAGAGGTGACTCACAAACAGATCCTTTTAAGAAATGTGTTATTACTGAGTAATCTATTTAAAGAGGAGCACAGACATGGCTCATAACGTGTAGAAACCCCATGGAGACTGACTCTAGCTACACAAAGTTGAAATGAATGGGGCCGTTTAAAAACATGGTATTTTTACTCTTCCATAAAGTATGTGGGCTTTGTATATGTGGTGTGTGTGTGTGTGTGTGTGTGTGTGTGTGTGTGTATGTGCATGTGTGTGTGCACATGTGTATGAGTGTAAATATGGATTAAAAAAAAAAACTAGGAAGATGATGGAAAAATGTCCGGAAAAAAAGTGCTGATGGAGGATGGGAGTGGCTAGGAGAAGGGTCAGATGGGATATGGAAGAGAAAAAAGATGGAGGAGATACAAGGGAGGATCGGAGGTCACAGGAACTTGGGAAGATGGTGGAGCTGGAGAATCTACTAAATCAACAGACTTTGCCCCCAAAATAGCACAACAGTATCTAGTGTCCTATATGCTAATTTAAAAAAAAATAAAAAAGTGACTATTTTTCCTATTTCTGTAGATGGTAAAATGTGTGGCTTTGTTGTAGAATTGACTTACTGGGATATAGGGTATTCTAGCAGCAATTGGGAGGAGAGGAACTGTTCTTTGGAATGGCTTCTTGTCACTCAATCTGGCTGCGGATGAGAATGATTGCTTCAGAGTGAGACTCAAGGATGCTGTGTGGGTAAGTGCCATTTGAACTCAGCCTGAAAACATGGCCAACATCTTAAGAAACAGAAGGAAAATGACTGTCCTTTTCAAGAACACATTCTGGTTTGTAACTCTGATCACAATTCCATAGGGGAGAAAAATTTGGTTTCAGTTTGCAAGAGGAAGAAGAAAAAAAAAACCATTTGTAATGCACTCAATCATGAGCTGAATCTCGAACCAAGTTGCTTACATATTATCCTATAGTTAAGCTTTAAAATTACTATTTAAGAATTCACTTTATATTTGTTAGGGAAACCAGGGTCTATAGACAAAAAATATCTAAGCTACCATTCCTTCATTGAGTCCATGTTCCCTCAGGCAAAAGGTATGAAAATACATTGTCATCCTTTTCAGAAAAGCTTTGTAGGATTATCCTAATTCTACCAAACACATAGGTCAGTGTTCATATATACATCAATCATTCATGCTCCAAATGCTTGGGGCTCACATGGCTAGCAGTTGGGAGAGCTGCAGTGTGTTTACTCAGAGACGCTCTTTCATGGTATTTGACTATGCCACTTATATGAAAGATGCACAAAAGTTGCTTAAATTTGGATTTTATTTTAGATAGTGGAAATAATGATTTTCAGTGAGCTATACAGTGGCCCAATCACTGGCCAGTTGTAGAGAGAATTCCTGGAAAGTAGACTTGGCTACCTAAAGGAAAAGATATTAGAAACAGGCCTAACATTTTTCGAGGGCACAAAGGATTACTGTCAGTGATAACCCAAGCAATATTCCAAATATCCTGCTTAAGCATGAAAATTCTAGAAATATGTGGCTTGTCCATTTGTGGGGCAGAGCTGATAAGCATACCAAAATCTTAACCTAAAAGCAAGTATTTGCCAAGTACTCACTTCTTATGTGATACAGAATTAGAGTAATTTACATAGAAGAGATAGCATAGCAAGGTCTTGAGGAAAGTTTGCCTTCTTGGCCATAATATTAATGTAGAGTGATGCTCTTAACCAGCTCATGGGACCTCTTTCCAGACCTGCCTAGAAAGAGACAACTAACATTTCCCTGCTGACGGCTTTTGGTCCAGAGCTGGAGACAGTTCCATGGGTGAATCTTTGTATTAATGGGTCCTGCATTCAAATCCCTACAATGGATGGAATGCCAGGCATGATACAGTGCATCATCTCAGTCATGGGTCATCTCAGTGGTGAGATGAGAGGTGGAGTGAAGAAGTTGCAAGGCCGTCTGATATGATGCAGTGGCAAAGAAGAGACCCATGTCAGACAAGATAGAAGGCAAGAACACCCAAAGCTGTCTACTGACTTTTACATACATGCATGGCCCCTCACTCATAATATTCACATGCTTGCATGCACCACCCCCACAGCCTTTGTTCAGGAGTCCTGCTGAGTCAAAAACAAAAATATAAACAAAAACACTTTTATTATTTCTCTTCTTCTGTGATGGGTTTGTAACCCAGGGTCTCATTCGTGTTAAGCAGATGTTCTAGATGGAACTACATCCACGGCCCTTGGATCTTGCTTCAGGTTGATAAGCATGGAAAGCAAAGAAATGTGTTCTTCTGTGAAACTAATACCAGAAAAGACTACTGGATTTCTTTAACAGTCCATGATTTCTCGCCAGAGGAAGCCAGAACAATCCAGGGTGCTAGAGGCCACAGAATTTCTACAAGAGGGCTACACATTTCAGTCCTCTTCAATCCCTGATGGAGGACCGAGTCTCCCTATGTGGAGAGTAAGAATGGTACAGAGATGTCGGGAGGAAATACAGTAGTGGCTCTGACAAGGACAACTATATGTGAAAGTTTTTCCTCATTCTTTGTGGTCTGTATTCTAAAACCACTACCCATAACCAAGTAAGTATGGTTTAATGAAAAGAAAGGAAGGTGTTCCCTAAGTCTGAATTTGTCTGGGCCAGGTACCCCAAATGAATGCATTGAATAGAAAAGGATATTATGAATTTAACAAGTTTCAAATTTAATAAAAGATCTGGTAAGGCTACTTTGCCTCCCCAGGGTCCAGCAACTCTGCCTTCTGCCGTCTTCTGCACCCCATTTTCACTACACCTCCTGATAATTTAAAATAGATATCTGAGTTCCATCCATCGAGACCCACATCCCATGAAGACAAAGGGAAAATGGAAAAGAATAACTTGTATCTCAGTTTCTTTTCCTGTTGCTGTGATAAAACAGCCAGGCAGAAATCAACTTCAAGGAGAAATCACTTGGCTCACTGTTGCAGGTAAAGTGAAGCAGTGGCAGCACGAACCAGCTGGCCACATCATGTGCACAGTCAGGAGAAGAGAAAACAAATGGAAGCCTGCCTGCCAATGTTCAACTGAATTGCTGCTTTCCTTCAGTGTCAGGCCGAGCCGATGAAATGGTGACACCCATCTTCAGAGTGGCTCTTCTCATCTCAGTGCCCAAAACCAAGAAAAATCCCTCACAGGCTTGCTCACTGTCCACCCATTTCCTCGTGATGACGTCCAGGGGATTCCACATGTGTTAACTGAAACCAAATATACACCATCCTTCTTTTAATTCCACTTTTCCAGCCACTGTTAAGTCATTTTTGTTTACAGCTCACTGACCAAAACTTAACCCCATTACCACATCTAGATGAAAAAAGCAATTCTTTATTATGAGTAGCTCTGGCCACTTAGCTGAAAATTGGGGTGGAGGGAAATCATTACTGTAGAAGCATAAGAAAATGGATCCCAGATGCCAGGGTCCAACTTTCAGGGCCCATCACTTGGATACATTGTAATTCTGAGCCTCACAATTCAGATTCATATCAAATAACTAAGAGCCTTAGAGTAAGCTATAAAGAATTCAATGTTTCTTTCTCTTAAGCATTTCCTGGGCACTAACCCTACAACATCCTATGGTACAAGCATTATGGTCAACCCTATTTTACCAATGACACTGTACCAGAGAGGAGTTAAATCACATACCAGAGCTTTTGTTGCTAGACATTGGTAGAAGGAGGAGGTGAATTTAATAGTGTCTCAAGACCTTACATTTAATCATAAAATATACTATTTCTCACATTGCTTTAAAAATTGACGTGTTTGTGTATAAGTGTGTGTGTATGCATGTGTGTATGCCTAAGTCAATGTTTTCCTGTCCTAAGAGAAAACATTCAATTAACAGGCTGTTCCCTGTAACATAAGAGAGTTTGATTTTGTAAGCCTGAACTATTAAACTGTGGCATTTCAATAAGCACCTTTGAAGACACCATAATATATATTCATAATAGAGGGTTTAACCTGGCAGAACTGAACAGCTAGTATCTGCATAATTACACCTCCGTGTACTTACAGACACTAATTTCAGGCAAAGAGCTTTTGAAACCAATCAAGAAACAGCCAGGCCCAGTTTGGGGCACCTAATAATCAGAACTAATTAATAAACCATGGCCTTTCTGGGCATCATGAATTAAAAACTGTGGTTGAGCAATTAAGATTCTAATCTTCAGTTTCAAGAAAAAAGGGAAGTGGGAGGCCGGCTGTAAGAAGACTTCTTCAACACTGAACCAAGTTTCTTTCAATATGTTGGGAGTTTTTTATTTGAAGGACAGCCAGTTGTAAGACTTTCAAAAGAACGTTCAAGAAAGCCCAAGTTTGCTAGGCCCCCAAGTTACCACAATGAAATCTTTGTTGGATGACATTTAAAAGCAAAAGCAGACAGAGCTACACACAAGGAAATGCTTTAGGCAAGTCTAATCAGCTCTCCTACTAGGCTTGTTTCTAAGGAGCCAGAAAATGTGTTTAATATGTTCAAGTTTTCTTTTTCAAAACAACAACAACAACAAACAAGATTCAGGTTACTGGGAGGGAAAGAAATACTTTATGACTTCAGGGAGTGTGAACTCCAAATGTGAACTTCTAAATGTGATTGACAGGAGGAGATCAGCTGATGTTGAGGAAGTCAAGGATTCAGACCTTCTGTGAATCATTCAAGCTGAGCCCAGGCCGTTGTGTGTGGAATATGCTGATGAAATGCCAGATCACAGGGCCTGGTCCCTTCATGATACCTTCCTAAGTCACCTTATGAACAATACAGGAGGAAGTCGTCTCTGTTTCCAAGAAGACTGAGGAGTGATGAAAGAGGCAATCTGACTTTCTCTCACACTGCAGCTAATTTCTCAGCAGGCTGATAGTGTAGTGGGAAGAGAATTGGCCCTGGGACTCAGGGACCTGGATTATAGTTCCAGATCTGGCACTAACTAGCTTTCCAGCCCTGGGCAAGTCACTTCACCTCCCTGATCTCATTTTCCTCACCTGTCAAGGGAGGAAATAAGGTCTCCAGCTTTTAAACATTGTGCGATTTCCTAAGAAGCTGCCTCCTCTAAAAGGTATATGTGTGTATACACACATACACACACACTCTTCTCTCTCTCTCTCTCTCTCTCTCTCTCTCTCTCACACACACACACACACACACACACACAAACACACACACACACACTCATACACAATATGTCTGGGAGCTGGGGAGCTAGCTCAGTCTGTAAACTGTTGTGTTAACATGGATCTAAGTTTTGATCCACAGCAAGCCGGGAGTGGTAGTGAATGCTGTAGACTCAATACTGGGGAGCTGAAGGAACATCTTTGGGAGTTACAGGCCAAGCCGTGTAGCAAAACCAGTGAGTTATAGGTCCTAATAAGAAATTCTATTTTGCCTGGCAGTAGTGGCACATGCCTTTAATCCTAGCACTCAGGGAACAGAGGCAGGTGGATTTCTGAATTTGAGGTCAATGTGGTCTACAGAGCAATTTCCAGGGCAGCATGGGCTACACAGAGAAACTCTGCCTTGAAAAACCACTCCCTCCCACCCCCAAAAAAGAAAGAAAGAATGAAGCTCTGCCTCAAAAAAATTCATGGTAGCTGGCTCCTGAAGTACAACAAGAGAGCTCGATGTATGATCTCCACATGTATATGGATACTCATGTGCGCATAATCATACACAAAGTGCATAACCACTGTGAGCATACATGCTTGCACATGCCGAACATGCATGGGGAGATAGGAAGAATACATGAGTACACAGCTGGACCTAGGCTTCCCCACTCATATATTACAGATGTGCAGCTTCATCTGCACATGTATATAGCGAAAGATGGTTACATTTACCCTAGTCCCTTTTTTTGTGGGCCTGGGAGTTGAACCTAGGGCCTTACTATTTATTCCCAGATAGATGCTATATCACTGAGATGTATCCCTAGCCCTGATATGATCATTCAAAGGAACATGCCTTTATTCTTCAACAAAGCAAGATTGTTGCCCCACAGTATACCAGGAACACAAGGAAAGTGTCCTATTTCAAGGAAGCCCTTGTGATCACCCAGAACATACTGTTTTGTTTAGTCATCAGTGGGCTCTTTTTTTTAGGGAAGTCTGAGTGTTGGAGTTATCACAGTGGTTGAAGTAGGCTGGTCGCTGTCCCCAATGGCACCTATATTCCCATGTGTGGGATGGAGAAGGGCGTTAAGTAACAAAGAAACATAGGGATCACTTTGAAAGTTTAAGTCATAGCTAGATGGCTTTGATGATTTGCCTTTGTTTATATGGAGGTATTCATCATCTGGGCCGTACTTGCTTCCTGTCTTTGTCTTAGGTGATGTGATCTCCATCGTTCAAATGCACATGATAAAACCCTGCTTAAAATTCTGAATGTGTCAGACACCTGTCTGTCTCTGCCCTTTGTACAGGCAGTTCTCTATTTGGGGAAAATTCTGTATGCCCACCAAACTTCAGTTTATGTTAGACTTCCATTTTAGGAATGCTCAGTCTCCTCCAGACACAGCTTCCATGCGTAGTGGAAACTTCCATTGCTACCCATAGCATCAGGATGGTTAAGTCTCCGAATGACGGCTCATTTAACCTGGTGGCCCAACTGATTAACAACTGTTGTAAACGTTGGGTGACTGCAGTAGAAATTGTTAGACTCTGGAATCAGACTACAGAGTCTCAATTCCCAGCTCTTCTGTCTCACAACTATGTAGACTATGTAGACTTGGGAAGCTTTTGCTAATCATCACCTGGTTTCCATTCTTCTGTAACATGAGGAGAAAAAGTAATTCTTACCTCAGAGAGATGCTAGGTAGTTCACTGAGGTAACACACACACACAGTCAGTCTCTCTCTCTCTCTCTCTCTCTCTCTCTCTCTCTTTCACACACACACACACACACACACACACACACACACACACACACACACACGGCTTAGAATTGTGTAAAGTTGGGTATAAAGTATTCATCAGGATTTAAAAAATATAACCCAGTGAGTCTTCTATTTATGTCTATGTTATAGCAATGGCCACAAAGCTGGGTACACAGCATGGAATTACTTAGTAAATGGATGGCAAGTTACATCTCCAAGACACATGTTTTTCTTTCTCACAGACTTATTCTGAAGGAGGAAGAGTTAAAACTGATCTTTCTCCTAGGCAAAGCAACAGAGGACAGGGATTATCAGTCACTCCTTGAAGGTTTCAAGACCCAAGAGTAACAGAGGTTGGAGACTCAAGAACTGTTATACAGAATTGCAAATGGCAAAAGTTTTCTGCAAAGATCCAGAGAGAAAAAAAATTTTTTTTGACTGTATGGTCTTACAGCCTACATCATAACAGTGTCCTGCCACTGTGACACAAAGAGGTTATGAGTGATATTGTAAACACAGTGGTGTGGCTGCCTTCCAAATAGAACTTCATTGACAACAGGCAGCAGGCTAGATTTGAGTCACAGGCTGTCACTTGCCAAATCTGACTATAATACAATAAATGTAACTAGGAGTTAATGACTGCTTATCATATTTTGAACCCTTTCCTGAACATAATGGGAATGTTAGCCCATTAAGGGCATGTCTATGAAGCAAAGCCTAAAATTCTGCCATATAAGCAAGGAAAAGTATGGCAGTTTCTTGCCTGATGTCATCAGTGATGACTTGGGGTGCAGGAAGATGAGCTGAGGTAGTCTTTCTCTAAGACCCCAACTCCTAATTACTCCAGATGCCATCTTCTAAGACATTACATGCTGTTACACACAGAATTTTGTTTCTCTACCACAAAAGCTTTTTAGAAAGCATGCTTGATACAATGATCTGGTCTGTCAATCATGTCTTAGAGTTGGTAACTTATCAACACATACAAATATGGCTTTGCATAAAATAAAACACAAGCCAGTTTAAAGAAGGCTGAAGCAGTGGAACTGTGGTCCCTCCGCATCCTCTAGCCCACGCGTGAAGCTGTAAGATTAAATAGGGGTAAATGAGGGTAAAAGTATAACCTGATTGTTGAACGGTCAACAAAGAAGCTGTGCATTAAAAAAGAAGGGGGAAGGTGCTGTGGTGAAGATCGTGAATGTTAGGGTCTAATGCTGGAGTTAAATTACTAATTCTTCAGTGTAGTCCCAAGAAACTCACTTAGCTCCCTCTTCTGTTACTTATATCTGTCTCACAGGGCTGTTATGAGATCAAATAAACTAAGACCGTGCGTGTCAGTTACCACTGTGAAGAGTTATCTCTAGTACAATAGAAAGGGTTTAAGAGACACAAATATATATGGGTTAGAATAAAATTACTTTGTTGTTTTTGTAGAGGAAGAAGAGTCAGCGGACACAGATAATGGAGGTCACATCTGGGCTTATTCACAAGGATTCCACCAAAATGGTGACACCCCAATTGCTAGTGACATTTAAGCTGAAACTGGATGTGGTATATCCCAGCCATGTTGTAGAGAAGAATTCTGCTTTGTGGAAGAGTTGATTGTTTCTCAAATCCTTTAAGCTGTCACATGCTATGCTGTGATTCCTTGTGGAATGTAGTTAATCAAGATACTAATCCAACGTCTTCAATAGAGTGAGGTCAATTTGCACTGCATTAGCAGATAAAGTCAGGCAGTGTGTTTCTTCATTATCAAATGATTTGCTGTGTAACAGCCAGGCAACTTGATAAGTTGAGTCTTAGAATCCTCCTCTCAAAAATGAGGTAAATAAATATGTTCCTTAAGACAGGCAATGCAATGTGGTCGTTCCATGTATGAGGCTCAGGTCAGAAGATCTGTGCTTAAATCCCAAATCTTACAATGAACAGTGGGGCCTCATTAAGGAAGGTCTGACACTGTGTGTGACTCAGTTTCCTCCCTGGGTCATAGCATTACCTGTCCTATCTCACAGGATCACTCTAGGGGTTGACTACAAAACCGTTCAGAAACCACACTTAACACTCAAATTTAAATGTTATTATTATAGTATTAGCATAATTATTGTTAATGGGATTTCAGTGAGAAAATGCATTGCAAGGACACTCCAGCAAGCACATAAAGAATCAGAAGAAAGAGAAATGAGGGTCATGCTAAAAGGCTTTTTATTCATCTTAGTCTGGGGATGTTGTGCTCTCAGGGTAATAATAGAGACCTCATACAGCAAAGTGCGTGGAGAGGGTAAGACGAGGGTTCCTCAAACCAGACAGTATTGTGACTACTACTAATTTTCAGTGCTCACAATTTCATATCATGCTTGTTATCATGTTCTCCTGAAATGGGCATAAGAAAGACCTTTTAGAATCTGACAACAATTTGAGACTTTCATGTCCCAGGAAGTGAGACTGCAAGAACGTACCCAATGAATCAGACCTCTTCTGCAAACCACATAAACAGATGCAAACACAGTCCCCAGAGGCAAGGCCTGTAGGACCTTAGAATTGACCTCATTGGGCATGTGCACAGGAGGTTTTTAAATTTTTTTTCTAAAGGTCAAACTCAGACTGGTCTTGCTTAACTCTCTCTCAGGAGACTCATTTCTAAGAATTAGATTGGGATGACACACAAATGGCCTAAGTAGCTCTTTGGGATTTGGGGGGGACGAAGGGAGGGAGGGAGGGAGGGAGGGAGGGAGAGAGAGAGAGAGAGAGAGAGAGAGAGAGAGAGAGAGAGAGAGAGAGAACAAAACTCCAAATCTCCAGAAGCTTCATGTGACTGTGAGCAGATAAGATAGACTTCTTTTGCTAAAAGGAACCGAAGGTGGTAAGCATTAATAAACAGATATAACTGCTAACAACAAATTAACTCAGATACAAAGTAACAGTGTAAAAGACAACTGAGGTTATGAAACTTCAATGCCTGGCAAGTATCTAACCTGGAATTTGATGCCACATCTCATAAATCTGCTTGGGAAGTCCCTTTCAGTAGGACTTCTGCACAAATCAAGTACCATAGGAACATGGGTTAGATGAGCAATTAGTTACTGCCTATGCATAGAAAAATATATGGATAAATTAGACATGTTTAAAGTAATAAACATATCCT